>NW_028158009.1:0-57587 GCF_964263955.1 Coregonus lavaretus
TGTCTCTCTCTTCCTCTCTCTCTTTCTATCTTCCTCTTCCTTTCCCTTCCCCCCGCCCTCTCTCTCTAAACCCTCCCTTCTTTCCTAAACTTGAGCAGCGTGATCCTGTCCTATTGATAGATAGGGTTGAATCAGGCTAGGGAGAACAGTAAAGGTATACAGAGAGATACAGAAACAATGTACACTTGATTTAGAGTGGAAAGAGGACACACACACACAGTATTTCAAGTGTACTTACCATCAACTGTGTCTAACTGGTTGCCCGTGTGGTTGTTGTGTGGTTGCCGACGTGTCCTTGCAGCTCTGATAGAGATCATGCCAGTGGTAGTGTAACTGTGATGATGCGGAGACGAGGCAGAGAGGGCAGGAGTATCATGGTGGGCAATGTGCCGTGCAAATGCCAAGAGCAGAGCGTGAAAGACAAATCTCCACACAAACACACACACGAACGGACACAATCACACACATACCACACACACATACAGTATATAAACACACAGTCATATCCACACAGAATAACTGCATTTTATTCATGAGTCTAGCTTTTCTATTATGGCTATACATTTTCTTTAATAGAATCCTGTAGATAGTTCCTCTGTTTCAATTTTTTGCTATCTCCATCCGTCCATCTCTCGACAATAAGGTTTGGAGGAGGAGGTGGGAGGAGGAGGTGAGAGGAAGTGGAGGAGGAGGCGGTGAAAGGGTAATAAATCAGGTGTAGACGTGGAGCCCGCCCTCCTCCTTCCCTCCTCCCCTCCACTTCCCTCCTCTCCTCTCCTGTCCTTGTATCCTCCATTAGCTGGCTGTTAATTAGAGTTTCAGGGCTCAGCCATGTTCAGCTCTGGGCTCAGCCATGTTCAGCTCTGGGCTCAGCTCTGGGCTCAGCCATGTTCAGCTCTGGGCTCAGCCATGTTCAGCTCTGGGCTCAGCCATGTTCAGCTCAGGGCTCAGCCATGTTCAGCTCTGGGCTCAGCCATTTTCAGCTCTGGGCTCAGACATGTTCAGCTTAGGGCTCAGTGATGTTCAGCTCTGGGCTCAGCCATAATAATAATAATAATATGCCATTTAGCAGACGCTTTTATCCAAAGCGACTTACAGTCATGCGTGCATACATTTTTGTGTATGGGTGGTCCCGGGGATCGAACCCACTACCTTGGCGTTACAAGCACCATGCTCTACCAGCTGAGCTACAGACGACCACCATGTTCAGCTCTGGGCTCAGCCATGTTCAGCTCTGAGCTCAGCCATGTCTAGCTGTCACCTAATCACCCCCAACCACCATATCTACACAACTACAGCTCCCTTACCCTTCCCCCATCACTATAGTGTACCTCTACCCAGCACTGCTCCCTACCCCAGGCCCTTAGCCTCCACCTCCACCTGCCCCTACTCTACCCCTCCCCATACCTCCACTCTATCCCTCCCTATTACCCCTCCACCTCTACACCTAATCCCGTTTTACCTCTATCTCTTTACTAAACCCCAGCTCTGACTCCATCACTACTTCCCTTCTAAATATCCCTAACTCCCTCTCATTAACTCATAGTAAATTAATGATCTGATGGAAATTGATTAAGCGATTAGTACATATTAAAAACTGCCTACAGGCAGCCTTGAGGACCATTGACGTTGATCACCATCTCAGCTCCGATTGGGCACACAGACATCCATGGAAGACAGAGGAAGACTTTGCTATGCTTCACAGGTTTCAATTGAAACAGGCCCAGCTGCCCTAATGAAAGGTCCCAGGGGGGGCTCAATGACATTTTGAAATGGACCCCCAAATTGCTAAGTCCACCCTGATAGATGACATCCAATCAACACCCTCCTCAGGACACATTCAAGACCCCACTGAGACAGATTGTGGCCACTGGACTGAGAGGAATCTAATTTCCAGCCCCAAACATCCTCCTCTCCTCTGGACGCACAAACAGTATTTGACATTTTTTAATTACTTTAAGCATTTGTTTCAGCCTGCCTGGAGGAGCGCCAGATAGACAGGGTTTGTACTTTCACAGTCAAGTGTTGCTAAAATATTTAAAGATTTAAAATACTGTTTGAACCCAGGTCTGGGAGAGGCTGGACTGTGCTAATGCTAATGTTAATCAGAGGATAAATATTCATGCCGGCTGGTTTAATTAACATCATAATATTAGGTTATGTGAGTGTGCTTGACATGTTTTCATCCAGGCCGCCAATCTCCTCACTCTGTCAACTCAGGCCACTGACTCCACCGCGCATGCACACACAGACACACACACACACAAGTCCGACTGCCTCTCCCTGGCTGAGCCCTACTTCACACACACTGAACAAGGCTTAGACTAAAATGCCTGTGTGTCTAAGTATATTTTCCCCTGCTCCTCCAAGCAAGAAAATAAACACATTTAAAGTCACAAAATAAATATTTTGGAGTTTGTCTGTTTTGTGTGTGAACTGTGAACCGCTTTCTTTTTGACTGAATTTTTATTAGTTTTTACGCACCAATCTAAGATTCTGTTTACATTTTCTATGTTGGTTGAGATTGATGGTACCTTCTTTCATCCCTAATCTAGAGGAGATATGGGGGCATTTAGGATGCCCACCGACGCACACAAACACACACACACACACACACACCTGGATGAGGGGATATGAGGGCACTTAGAAGACACAGGACCAGCTGGAGCTCAGGCTCCATCTCCCTCTGGGCGTCTGTAATGGTGAGCCAGCCAGGAGAAGCTACACACACACACATCCACCGTAACCTGTTGTCGGCAAATCAGACTTGATCAAGGAAGCTTATACCTGCCTCTCCAAATGATAATTACCAGCATGTCTTTGTTTTTGTTTCATCACAGAATAAACAGCTGACAAATGATGCAATTAATTTTGAGTGACAACAGCTGTGGTGCAGGTCCCCACAGACAAACAGACTGCTACCTCACAGAGAAGCTTCCTTTAATTCTCACCTTTTCCAAGATGGCTGTCAAAGGAAACTAGAGGAGAGTGATGACCTTTAAACCTTTTCATAAAGTTTCACAAAGCTCTATAAAAACAAAGAGGGATTATTTTGGAACACCAGTGGGTCCCCATAGAGAAGCAGATGGCTGCCTTATGTTCCTAATGTTCATGCCTAATGTTCATGTTCACCTTTTCGAAGATGGCTAACAAAGGAGCCTACGCCACTGGGATGACCCAACCGCATGTCTCAGTCTCACAAAGCTCATTCAAACAAAGGCAGATTACTATGGAACACTGCATGCTGTTTTTAGACATCCATCCCAGATGGGAGAAGACGCTTGGCCCAGTTTGTGGAGAGGACAAGCTGTTTGTGGTGCGTGATTTATTTAGAGAGAGAAAAGAGAGAGGAAACCATAATGAATGAGTTCCCATTGATTCTCTCGCTTCACCTTTTTCATCAGCAGCAGAGATGAGATGGGAGTCGCTCCAGTTGGAGAGAGAGGGCTGAGAGAGAAAGAGAGAGGGGGAGGAGGAGAGAGAAAGAGAAGAAGAGAGAGAGCGAGAGAGAGCGAGAGAGAGAGAGAGAGAGAAAGAGAGAGAGAGAGGAGAGAGAGAGAGAGAGAGAGAGAGAGAGAGAGTGAGAGAGAGAATTTATTCTCAACTTGCTTACCTGGTTAAATAAAGGTGAAATAAAACAAATTAAAAAACTAGAATCTGAAGTCAAATGTCTACTGTTTGCTGATGATCTGGTGCTTCTGTCACCAACCAAGGAGGGCCTACAGCAGCACCTAGATATTCTGCACAGATTCTGTCAGACCTGGGCCCTGACAGTAAATCTCAGTAAGACAAAAATAATGGTGTTCCAAAAAAGGTCCAGTTGCCAGGACCACAAATATAAATTCCATCTAGACACCGTTGCCCTAGAGCACACAAAAAGCTATACATACCTCGGCCTAAACATCAGCGCCACAGGTAACTTCCACAAAGCTGTATACGATCTGAGAGACAAGGCAAGAAGGGCCTTCTATGCCATCAAAAGGAACATAAAATTCGACATACCAATTAGGATCTGGCTAAAAATACTTATATCAGTTATAGAACCCATTGCCCTTTATGGTTGTGAGGTCTGGGGTCTGCTAACCAACCAAGAATTCACAAAATGGGACAAACACCAAATTGAGACTCTGCATGCAGAATTCTGCAAAAATATCCTCAGTGTACAATGAAAAACACAAAATAATGCATGCAGAGCAGAATTAGGCCGATACCCGTTAATGATCAAAATCCAGAAAAGAGCCGTTAAATTCTATAACCACTTAAAAGGAAACGATTCCCAAACCTTCCATAACAAAGCCATCACCTACACAGAGATGAACTTGGAGAAGACTCCCCTAAGTAAGCTGGTCCTGGGGCTCTGTTCACAAACACAAACAGACCCCACAGAGCCCCAGGACAACAACAACAACAACACAATTAGACCCAACCAAATCATGAAAAAACTAAAAGAGAATTATTTGGTGCATTTCGCTACACCCGCAATAACATCTGCTAAACACATGTATGTGACAAATTCAATTTGATTTGACATTGGAAAGAATTAACAAAAAAACAGAGCAAACTAGAATGCTATTTGGCCCTAAACAGAGAGTACACAGTGGCAGAATACCTGACCACTGTGACTGACCCAAACTTAAGGAAAGCTTTGACTATGTATAGACTCAGTGAGCATAGCCTTGCTATTGAGAAAGGCCGCCGTAGGCAGACCTGGCTCTCAAGAGAAGACAGGCTATGTGCACACTGCCCACAAAATGAGGTGGAAACTGAGCTGCACTTCCTAACCTCCTGCCAAATGTATGACCATATTAGAGACACATATTTCCCTCAGATTACAGAGATCCACAAAGAATTTGAAATCAAACCCAATTTTGATAACTCCCTTATCTACTGGGTGAAAAACCACAGTGTGCAATCACAGCAGCAAGATATGTAACCTGTTGCTACAAGAAAAGGGCAACCAGTGAAGAACAAACACCATTGTAAATACAACCCATATTTATGTTTATTTATTTTCCCTCTTATTTATTTTCCCTCTTATTTATTTGTACTTTAACTATTTGCACATTGTTACAACACTGTATATATACATAATATGAATTTGGAACTTCTGAGTGTAATGTTTACTCTTAATATTTATTGTTTATTTCAGTTTTGTTTACTATCTACTTCACTTGCTTTGGCAATGTTAACGTACATTTCCCATTTCAATAAAGCCCTTTGAATTGAATTTAATTGAGCGAGAGAGAGAGAGAGAGAGAGAGAGAGAGAGAGAGAGAGAGAGAGAGAGAGAGAGAGAGAGAGAGAGAGAGAGAGAGAGAGAGAGAGAGAGAGAGAGAGAGAGAGAGAGAGAGAGAGAGAGAGAGAGAGAGAGAGAGAGAGAGAGAGAGAGAGAGAGAGAGAGAGAGAGAGAGAGAGAGAGAGAGAGAGAAAGAGAGAGAGAGAGAGAGAGAGAGAGAGAGAGAGAGAGAGAGAGAGAGAGAGAGAGAGAGAGAGAGAGAGAGAGAGAGAGAGAGAGAGAGAAAGAGAGAGAGAGAGAGAGAGAGAGAGAGAGAGAGAGAGAGAGAGAGAGAGAGAGAGAGAGAGAGAGAGAGAGAGAGAGAAAGAGAGAGAGAGAGAAGAGAGAGAGAGAGAGAGAGCGAGAGAGAGAGAAGGGGGCGGGGGGTCACTTCAGTTAGAGAGGACTAACTAACTAATAGCCTTTAATCTGAGGAACCTCCACACCTGATTACCTCCCCTGATTGGCTATCGGCTGCTTTGGCCTACATTGATGAAGGACAATGTGTTTGGAAATGTGTTTTCCTCTTTTTCCCTATTTTCTTTTCACAATGAATGGCACAAGAAGACACATCCAGA
Organism: Coregonus lavaretus; assembly: GCF_964263955.1. Lineage (NCBI taxonomy): Eukaryota > Metazoa > Chordata > Actinopteri > Salmoniformes > Salmonidae > Coregonus > Coregonus lavaretus. Next base: position 5,854 of record NW_028158009.1, read on the forward strand.
AGCTTGATTGAGGATGGAGTCAGTCGACTCTTGCTAAGGTAGCAGAAATGTTTCATGAGTGATTATCCTGTGAGCTTTTATACGGTAGTCTGTTTATATTTGCAATACATTGCGTACCCTCCAGACGTATGATGTCCACACACACACACACACACAAACACACACACACACCTAGGGTTGCAAAGCTACCGGTAGTTTACCAAAGCTACCAGAATCTTCTGTAATTTTGGTAATTAACATAAAATCTATGGCAATCTATTGTAACTTTGGTAATGTATACTTGAATTTTTTATTTTATTTTATTCTTATATAGTATATATGTTTTATGTGTGTCCATATTGTCCATGAGTTTCTAGGATATAGACCATATGGTTCAAGAGAAAATAGCCTAGTTAATGAAAAAAGCATCTAATCATTATTTTAAATTAACTCTGCAATTCTGCCAACTATTTAAATTTTTAACAACTGCCACCAGTTTGACGTCAAAACATCAAATTGACAACAAATACATACTGACATAGGAAAATAAATAAATGTGTGTGGAAAAATATATAAAGGATATGTCATGCTGAAACCCTCATGTTAAACACCTATGGTATTCACTAAGTTGATGGTTTATATTTAGGATAATGTTTTACAGCTTTGTCATTCAATTTTTTATTTTAAAATCATTCGATTTAATTATTGTATTTATTTAAGGCCACACAAAGATTTGTTTTTTTGTGGTGTTCTTTTCAAATAAGCCCTTGGGCTTCCAACCACACCTGCACACCGTTTAAAAATAATAATAATAATAATAATAATACATCTTTATTGTTGTTTAGCACTTGTTTTCTTTGGTGCGAATATATATATATTTTTTAAAATAATAATAATAATAATTAAGGGGGCAGAGATCATTACAGACGCCTGTGATCATCTGAAGAACCCAAAAAGGCCACTAGATGTCTTGTGATAGTTTACATAAATCCCTGAAAGATACCAAAGTTCTGGCAGTATACCCTCCTTTTGCAACCCTAGAAACACACCATACCACACCACACCCACATACCTGTCCTGGCAGAGCGGTTCCGGGCCTCCTGTCTGCGTGTGTGGATACAGCTCTCCTGGGCCTTCATGTGATGAGAGACCAGGGCACAGTCTGGATGGATGGCCTCCGTCTGGTGGGGAAGAAGGATGAAGGAGAGGGAAAGGGCGTGAAAGATGACTTTATTTAGCTATTAAAAAAAGCACAGAACTGCAAATGCAGGAATAAGTTGTCACGTTTCACATTTGAAGTGTATTATTTTGTTCTTTACTGAGACTACATGTGCCACCATATAACATTGTCCCTTTCCGCACACTGTACCATTACATTATTCAACACAGAGAATAACACACTCATTATCACTCTCGCTCCCCTCCTGTCCTATTTGTAGGCCACTAAAACTACTCACAGCAAAACAGCGTTTTCCTTTGAAACACCCTCTTGTTTACCCACATTATAGAGGCAGTCTGCTGCTGATGCTGTTTGTGTTCGGGCTTTGTTTACTCCACACACACCTCGGCTGGGTCTTTGCCGCTGCACCTAACAGCATTAGGAGAAGGTGCCAGTTCTCCAGAGACTGACAGTATCTATAAGTAACCCCCTCAGTAAGGCTTTAAAATGGGCGCTTCTCGCTATCTAGCTACTGTAGCTTTTTCTACAACTATATACCTGGCAGCCGTCTTTCCTTTCACTTAGCACAGACAGGATAGCACTGACAGTTGGGTATGGGTATGCGAGGAGGATAACACAGCGATCATGAGTTATTATGGAAATGTAATGAGAAGTTTGAGTTGCACCTGACAACAGAAGTACCTACATGCCAATTAGCACATGCAGAGAAATACTCTAACTCTACATCCTCATCATATCACATATCCCTTCTTCAGCTGCATGGCTACTGCATGTAGAAAGAATGAATTGAAGAAAATAACCTGCTTCACTAGCTTCACAATCACCATCCTGATGTGCTCTCTCTGCATGTTCTACATCATCTACTTCTATGTTCAGACTATTCCCCCTTACAACCCCCTCACTAAGCAGGCAGCAGCATTGTGTAGTGTATAGCCATCTGTAGGTAAACCTCAATTATCCCCCCCACCCCACCCCTCCCTCCCCCCTCCCCCAGCATGCCTCCTTTTCACTTTCATATCACTTTGGGAGAAGGGAAGTGGGGTCCAGGGTTGAAAGCCAAGAAAGGTTTCTCGAAAAACTCCAACTCAGCTCCTGTCTGAGAGGCAGCTTGAGGCTCGAGAACACAGGGTTGTGGACAGTTTGAGGACACTAACACAGCAATAGAACACAGGGTTGTGGACAGTTTGAGGACACTAACACAGCAATAGAACACAGGGTTGTGGACAGTTTGAGGACACTAACACAGCAATAGAACACAGGGTTGTGGACAGTTTGAGGACACTAACACAGTAATAGAACACAGGGTTGTGGACAGTTTGAGGACACTAACACAGCAATAGAACACAGGGTTGTGGACAGTTTGAGGACACTAACACAGCAATAGAACACAGGGTTGTGGACAGTTTGAGGACACTAACACAGCAATAGAACACAGGGTTGTGGACAGTTTGAGGACACTAACACAGCAATAGAACACAGGGTTGTGGACAGTTTGAGGACACTAACACAGCAATAGAACACAGGGTTGTGGACAGTTTGAGGACACTAACACAGCAATAGAACACAGGGTTGTGGACAGTTTGAGGACACTAACACAGCAATAGAACACAGGGTTGTGGACAATTTGAGGACACTAACACAGCAATAGAACACAGGGTTGTGGACAGTTTGAGGACACTAGCACAGCAATAGAACACAGGGTTGTGGACAGTTTGAGGACACTAACATAACAATAGAAGCATCAAGCACCTCTAAAAACAGAAACAGAGGTATGACTGTGCATGTGTGTGTGTATGTGTGTGTATGCGTGCATGTTACGTGTGTAAGGACATTTTTCTGCTTTAGGCATTCAGTCGTGTGGGAGAGCTCTGCTATGAGAAGAGGAGAAGAAACACAGTTGAGATTCTCCTATGTGAGTTGAGCTAAACTGACAAAATCTGACATTAAAAAACCCAACTCTCAAATAACTGCAGACAAACAAGAGTAAAGGTTAAACCTCCACCCTCTACTCCTCTGTGTGTGCTTGTTTCTCTCTACTGTGAGAATAAAACCTCAAAAAGCTGCCGGCCGTTACTGAAAACAACCTTCTATTGCTGTGTGTGTGCATCTGACATTATCCCAAGGAAAGGGTCACGCTCTGCTCAGAGTAAATGTTGCTGGTGAGAGTGAGAGGAATGGTGAAATGGCCTTTTCTTCTATTTCAGGTTTTTAAGCCCACCGCCACTGTGTGAAGCATCCTTCTCCATAGTTTAAGTACTAAACATCTATTTTACATTTTAACTCACCACAAAGAAAAGTATTTGTCATGAAATGACTAAATGTGTCTAGTTTAAATTACGAATCACCAGAAAAAAAATCGCTGTCATGAAAATACTAAAATGTATCTAGTTTACATTCTAAATCACCAAACAGAAAAAAGCTATGTCATGAAAATGCCGATACAACCATGACATACAACGTCATAAAGCATGTTTCCTTCCCTCATATTTCATTACATCATATTTTACATCCACCACCAGATGTGACTGCAGGCCTCTGGGCGTTACAACAGCAGCAGGCCATAAACCAGTCATAATAGAACACAATATAACACCCCATGGACCAGCCACTTTTCAAATCCTCTGAGCCTCTTTCTTTTCTTCCTGGTCAATCTCCTACTCTCATCACGTCCGAGTAGCCAACAGCTACAGACAAAATGACAATATGAAAGACAAAATGACAGCATTCAACTAGCATTCAACTACTTTACTACGTTTTATATAGGAAATGATACAGTAACAAATAAAGCATGATAAAACCTCAACCTCTCTTCTTGCCTCCATCCATGTAATAACGCAGGGGAAGTCTAGTTACATTAGTGTAAATGGAGGAGCAACTTGGCTCCTCCATTTGAGATGGTCTGCCAATGCTGTAGTGTTGGCACCAATGATGTATGTACAGTATGTCTATGGTGCAGGGCTGACGCCAGAACGAATCAGTTGAAAGGGCATTTGATTTCCATAGAGGGTATGTTTATTTCATGAGACCTCCTATGTGTGCACTCGCTGCACAATAAAACAATTAATAGAACCGCTGGGCCTCGAGGGACACCCCTTCAAACTAATGAGCAGTAATTCTGACTGGAATATTCTAACAGTGTAATTAATAGGTTTCCTATATGCTTTCGCAAAAATAATAATTTGGTTGTGTTTATGAACATCTTAGGTAACATTAGAATACCTTCTTTTTTTTATAACAAAATCATTTTCATCAGTTTATGTTACTGTAGGATATATGTAAAAACAAAAAAAACACCAAAATGCAAGTGGCCAATCAATTGTATTCGTGGAGTGCCTTTGTTCCAACTATGAAACAGATAGCCAATGTGTTGGAAGGCCGTAACAGCAGGGTGTGGAGTAGTCACTCTGTATTCTCCTGTCTGCAACGATACGAAACGATACGGACTCAGTCAAGTATCATCATGGGCACTCCTGATGCCACATCATGCCAGCGAGTGTTTGGCTTCAGTGTGTGTGTGTGTGTGTGTGTGTGTGTGTGTGTGTGTGTGTGTGTGTGTGTGTGTGTGTGTGTGTGTGTGTGTGTGTGTGTGTGTGTGTGTGTGCGTGTGTGTGTGTGTGTGTGTTTTAGTGTGTATGTTTGTGTGTGTGTGTGTGTGTCCATGAAAAACACATTTGTTTAATCCATTAATGCACTACCCCATGGCACAATGGCAGACAGACAGACAGCACCCCAGTGTGTGTGTGCGTGTGTTTATGAATGGGCGAGCATGTGACCAGAAGCAACCTTTTCTCTTAAACACCCCTCTCCCTCCCTAATAATGATCATAATGGTACCTGTTTATGCCACAGTGGTTCTATTTTAATTCAATAGTAGTTTAAACCATGCCATTAAGTCAATAGTAGTGTTATTAACCATTCTATTAACATAGGGCAGCATTAGCTCTGGGCCAAAGACCTTCACCATTCTTTTAAAACATTATCCTCTCTCACCTCACATACATGAATACAGATAACAATCTAACTGTTTATCCCACTAATGGGATGTTGTGCACATTAGCTTTGTGGACGTCAGTGTTGGCTTTTACTCCATTTAATTCAGGAAATAAACGGAAATTCCAATTTTCCTCAAGATAAAACTTCAGCCACACCTATAGAATGACAACTACACTCTCAGAAAAAAAGGTACTGGTACAAACGCTTGTCACTGTAGTGGTACCCTGTAAGTGTAAGGTACAGTACGTCCATTGTAGAGATGTGATATCTTAATTTGATCACACTGTTGTCGCAGAGAATTTTCCTGCATAGCAGGAAATGCTAATTGTAGTGAATTCAAGGTTTTAAAAGGATTTTAAAGTTTGTAATTTCCACTTTAAAATTGAAGACTTGATTTATCTTAACAAAAAATGTATCAACCCCTACAGAAATGACCATGAATTATAATCCACATAATAATTCACGTGTCCTGTTGCTGCAGTATTATTTTCCTGCTGTGAGAAACTGGTCAAATTAAGATATTACATCTCTTCCATTAGTTATAGGTACATAATTGTACCCTTGCAGTTCATACTTTAAAGCTGCAATATGTACATTTTTGGGTGACCTGACCAAATGCACATAGAAATGTGAGTTATAGATTCTGTCATTCTCATTGAAATCATGTCTAAGAAGCGGTAAATCTGTTCTACAGTATGTGCGTTATTTCTATGCTTTCTGTTCTTAAGTTTTGTTTTTGAGTCTTCTACTTTTGGTTTTGTACACCAGCTTCAAACAGCTGAAAATATAATATTTTGGGGTATTGGAAAATATATTTCACAGCAGTTTAGATGGTACAATGATTCTCTACACAATGACTGCTTGTTTTGTCAAATAAACTGAAATTAGGCTAACTATTAGAATTTTAGCAACCTGGAAATGGCAGAGCAATTTCTGCATATTGCACCTTTAAAACATTTTAAATGTGCCTTTTTATGGTACCACCACAGTGACAAAGCCATTTGCTCCCTTTAAGTGGCAAAAATTGACCTATTCTCTATACCAAGTCTCTCACATGTACACACCTCTCTGTCATCCCACTTCTAACACCAATGTAGCGAATTCAGGGTGTAGCCCCGACCAGGACTCAAACCTGTCCAGCAACTGTCAAGCAATAACCTTAACACCAAGTGGTCTGTACCTCTTGACTAGGTTGCTCAGCCTTGGGTTACAGTCGCTAAAATATGAATTCCAGCTCTTTATTGTCACATGCTCTTATGTAAGCCTTTAGAAAGATTTAAGAACTGGCAGTGGACATGCTCAAACTTAATTCACATAACCATAGACTCACAGGTGGCCAAAAAGAACTAACTGAAAGCCACACACCTACAATGATTGTACCTTTATATTAATAATATTGGGTACAAAAATATACTATTATACTAGATTATCTGCACATGTACCCTAAAATGTACTGAACAGTACCATGTGAGATCATATGTGTACCTCTGAAGGTACATTATGTGCATTTTTATATTTTTTGTACCCTAGGGAACAATACTGTACCCTAACAGTACCCTTTTTTCAGAGAGTGTACTGTATCTAAAATGGACAGAGAGAAATGGGGGAGAGAAGGAGGAGAGGAGAGGAGAGGAGCCTGGGAAAGACTGGAGCCTGTTTTCTCATAACAGAAACTGAGCTAAAAGGGTACAGTATGTCTAGGATGCTACTGCAACAAGCTGTCCTCCAGGCAGTGCATCTACTTCAGCCTACATCAGCAAGGACAATCAGTCAGGGGGGAACTTATTCACTTTATCAGATCCTAGAAATAAAATAAGATAAGATCAAATAAAGTAAACATATTTACTTTTTCATTATATTTTCTGTTTGCAACAATAGTTGTGGGTCGTTACCCTATTGAAATATAGTGTAAACATGTTCATGCTTTTTCTTTGCTCGATTTTGAGCCCTTGGCTCCAGGGAGATGATCGATGCCAGGGACGTGTCCTAATAGAGACAAGGGGGAGACTCAAGTCTCTCTCACATAGAGTGCCAGCACCGGAGAACCGTACTCTGGCTGCTCATTGGTGATGACTTCAGAAAAACGATACTGTAGGCCTACCGGGACCGCGCTGGGTAGTATATTCATTATAGACAATTCCCAAGGTTTTCACACTTTTTTACTGCCGGTGCGAAATTGGCCACCGCTGCTGTGCCCCAGTCTCTGGGGTTGGCACGGGCGCGCGCGGAACGCAGCGTGATCCTTTCTCAAAGGAAATTAACCTAAGAGTAGTCATCCGAAGCATGGGGCTATGATGATGACAACTCGGAGAAAATGATTAAATCTAGACTGGATAGGAAAAATGTCAGTGTAGCAGCCTCTAAGGAAATCCAGTCCCAAACTTTTTATGTAATGTCTTTAGCCTGGAAAAAATAATGTTTAGTTTGGATAATGCATAGGCTATAGCATTCCATAAGGCATTATGTTATGTTAATTGATGATTAGATAGATTGGGGTAGTAAAAGACAGGTCAAAATCATGTCTTTAAATGTTATGAAAGCATCCACTTACCGTTTCCCATACAGTTAGATGCAGCCATATTGCAAATAACGCGCGTATCCATTTCAACGATGAAGTTTTAGTGAGTAACATTGTCCTTTAGAATTGCCCCTTTTCTTACTAGAACAAATGGTTCAAATAATAGTAAATTGCATTGACATAACCCTAAATAAGTATCCTAATTATTCAATGAAACACTGTTAGTTGTTTCTCTACCTCATGAACGAAAATAACTAGTATTGTCTGATGCTCTTCCACATTAGGCTATTATCCACAGATTTTGCATTTGCCTGGACGACTGGGGGTCATCCTTTCTTGTCGCCGTTATTCAGAAGTTGGGCGTGTTTTCTGCAGCGCAGGTATGCCTTGGCAAGACTTCACCATGCATGTACAAAAGACAGGACTCGACTGAGCAAATAAGGTGCGCGCCTCTTCCTCAAAAGCCAGCTAGAGCGCACTGCGCAGCGCAGACACGCACTCTCAGTTTAGCAGATGTGCTTGTCCCATAGGCGAAATTTCCATGGGAGATATTCAGAACAGGTTGATTCGTCCCTACCCCCAATCATTTCTTCTTTTTTTTTAAACACACAAAAAACAACATGTTTGTTCGGGGCCCCCTGGAGGTCAGGGGCCGTCCAGATAGCATATGCAAAATGTTTAGAATTGCAGGAAATTAGCATTAACGATCAACTTTGTTTACGAAAAACGGTCTAACACCTCCTCTTTCTCAATTTTCTAACAGAAATGGGGTGCCTTTGATGGTTCATGATGTGTCATTCTGGTCATGTGCGCCGTGACCGACGTAGCTATTTCATTAGCTAAGCTAGCCACTGTGGCTAGCCAGTAACTCGTCTAGTATGTGTTGATGTCATTTCATAGGACTTGTTTTGAATAGAAGCTGTAGAGATCGGTAAGAAATGGCACTTCTGTAGCCAAAAAACTAAGCAAAAAATCACCTAGTGTGATGGTGCATTGATCAGTTATACAGTTTAAAGCCAATATTTCCAGATTTCTATTAAATATGACCTATAATTAATTACAATATGAGTGAAATAGTTTTCCTTCCAAAGAATGGTAATTATGTATGTTAAAAAGCAGCTTTTCTGTGTTGGAATGGTGTGGGCGTACCCCAACAACAGAATGGTGTGGGGTCTTATCCCAGTCATTAAACTATTCATTTTTGAAATGGTCTGTTTGAGACAAAGTTTGAGGTGGGGTTTTTAAAGTATATTTTCTCCAGTTTATGCTTATGCCAAAAATACGAGTATAGGATGAATCAACAACATTAATTGGTGTATGAGTTAACATTTAAAAGTAAGATTTTCACTGGACAGTTACTTTAAAACTGCAACATTTTCTCTCAGCCTCATTGCAAAATGTGTAGATTAGCAGGAAATTAGCATTAAAACTGCTAAATAATCTCTCATTCTCATGGAAAAATTTGAAGAATAGCATACAACAGCACATTTTTCTCTCTGCCCCATGGCAATATGTGTAGAATTGCAGGAAATTAGCTTTGAAACTGCAAAACTTTGTCTCTGCCCCATGGCAAAATGTGTAGAATTGTTGGAAATGTCCTTTAAAACGGTAAGGTTTTCTCTCAGACTCAAGGCAAAATGTGTAGAATAGCATTATAAAACTGCATGTTACTCTCTGCCCCATGGCAAAATGTGTTGAAATGCAGGAAGATAGCTGTTTCCCAAAAAATACATTTTTATTTTTTGGGGGGTTAGGGGGCCATCCACTTATCCTTCAACTTATACTGTGTTTTCAAAATACCCCTCATATATCCCTCAAGAGAGGCATAATAAGTAATGTCAAACTATGTAGAATTGCAGAAAAAAAGATGCAAGAGTATAGGATGAATCAACAGCATTATTTGGGTATGAGTTAATAAAATAGAAAAGTGAGATTTTCACTGGACAGATTTTCACTGGACAGCTCCGCCATTTCCTGGTTGCTAAAATTCTAATAGTTAGCCTCATTTCAGTTCGTGTGACAAAACAAGCAAGTATAGTGTAGAGAATCATTGTACCATCTACACCGCTGTGAAATATATCTTCCATAAGCAAAAATATTGTATTTTAAGCTGTTTGAAGCTGGTGTACAAAACCAAAAGTAAAAGACACAAAAACTAAACTTGAGAACGGGAAGCGTAGAAATAGCACACATAGACTAGATCTACCACTTCTTAGACTTGTTTTCAATGAGAATGACATATCTATAACACACTTTTCTGTGTGAATTTGGTTGGGTCACCCAAAAAGTTACATATTGCAGCTTTAAAATGTCAAAAATATTTCCGGGGTTCGTACCCCCCAATATCTACACCACAATTTTGCCCTTGGCTTGTCCTCCTTCGAGATAACGAGCGACCGTAGTTTGTCCACTGGCTTCTTATATTATAAATATTTACTATATCCACAGTTAAAGGGATACTTCGGGATTTTGGCAATGAGGCCCTTTATCTACACTGATAAAAATATAAACTCAACATGTAAAGTGTTGGTTTCATGAGCTGAAATAAAATATCCAACAAATGTTCCATACGCACAAAAAGCTTATTTCTCTCAAATGCTGTGTACAAATTAGTTTACATCCCTATTAGTGAGCATTTCTCCTTTGCCAAGATAATACATCCACCTGACAGGTGTGGCATATCAAGAAGCCTGTGCTGGGGACAATAAAAGGCCACTCTAAAATGAGCAGTTTTGTCACACAATACAATGCCACAGACGTCTCATGCTTTGAGGGAGCGTGCAATTGGCATGATGACTGCAAAAATGTCCACCAGAGCTGTTGGCATAGAAGTGAATGTTCATTTCTCTACCATAAGCTGCCTCCAACGTCTTTTTTAGAGTGAAGAAACCACAGACCATGTGTAACCACGCCAGCCCAGGACCTCCACATCTGGCTTCTTCACCTGCGGGATCATCTGAGACCAGCCACCCGGACAGCTTATGAAACTGTGGGTTTGCACAACCTAAGGATTTCTGCACAAACTGTCAGAAACCATTTCATCTGCGTGCTTGTCGTCCTCACCAGGGTCTTGACCTGACTGCAGTTCAGCGTTGTAACTGACTTCAGTGGGCAAATGCTGACCTTCGATGGCCACTGGCACGCTGGAGTAGTGTCCTCTTCACGGATGAATCCCGGTTTCAACTGTACTGGGCAGAGGACAGACAGTATGGCGTCGTGTGGACGATGTCAATGTTGTGAGCAGAATGCCCCATGGTGGCGGTGGCGGTGGGGTTATGGTATGGCGGGCATAAGCTACGGACAACGAATGCATTTGCATTTTATCTATGGCAATTTGAATGCACAGAGATACCGTGATGAGATCCTGAGCCCCATTGTCGTGCCATTCATCAGCCGCAATCACCTCATGTTTCAGCATGATAATGCACAGCCCCATGTCGCAAGGAGCTGTACACAATTCCTGGAAGCTGAAAATGTCCCAGTTCTTCCATGGCCTGCATAGTCACCAGACATGTCACCCATTGAGCATGTTTGGGATACTCTGGACCGACGTGTACGACAGCGTGTTCCAGATCCCGCCAATATCCAGCAACTTCACACAGTCATTGAAGAGGAGTGGTCCAACATTCCACAGGCCACAATCAATAGCCTGATCAACTCTATGCATAGGAGATGTGTCGTGCTGCATGAGGCAAATGGTGGTCACACCAGATACTGACTGGTTGTGCGATCTACCCCCCTACCTTTTTATAAAGGTATCTGTGACCAACAGATGCATAACTGTATTCCCAGTCATGTGAAATCCATAGATTAGGGCCTAATACATTCAATTCAATCGTTGACATTTTTGCATATTGTGTTGATATTTTTGCTCAGTGGTGTATTGGACAATTTTGATGATATTGACTAAGTTTCCAATGAGCTTGCATTAATGGTTTTCTTGTCCAACAGCTACAGGTTAGCTAGTCTTACATTCCTGATCATGTGTGCCTGGGTCAAACATATATATATATATATATATATATATATATATATATATATATAATAATAATAATTATATACAGTACCAGTAAAAAGTTTGGACACACCTACTCATTCAAGGGTTTTTCTTTATTTTTACTATTTTCTACCGCCACAGAAATGGAAGACCCAGAGTTACCTCTGCTGCAGAGGATAAGTTCATTAGAGTTACAAGCCTCAGAAATTGCAGCCCAAATAAATGCTTCCCAGAGTTCAAGTAACAGACACATCTCAACATCAACTGTTCAGAGGAGACTATGTGAATCAGGCCTTCATGGTCGAATTGCTGCAAAGAAACCACTACTAAAGGACACCAATAAGAAGAAGAGACTTGCTTGGGCCAAGAAACACGAGCAATGGACATTAGACCGGTGAAAATCTGTCCTTAGCTCTGATGAGGCCAAATTTGAGATTTTTGGTCCCAATCGCCGTGTCTTTGTGAGACGCAGAGTAGGTGAACGGATGATCTCCGCATGTGTGGTTCCCACCATGAAGCATGGAGGAGGAGGAGGTGTGATGGTGTGGGGGTGCTTTGCTGGTGACACTGTCTGTGATTTATTTAGAATTCAAGGCACACTTAACCAGCATGGCTACCACAGCATTCTGCAGCGATACGCCATCCCATCTGGTTTGCGCTTAGTGGGACTATCATTTGTTTTTCAACAGGACAATGACCCAACACACCTCCAGGCTGTGTAAGGTCTATTTGACCAAGAAGGAGAGTGATGGAGTGCTGTATCAGATGACCTGGCCTCCACAATCACCCGACCTCAACCCAATTGAGATGGTTTGGGAAGAGTTGGACCGCAGAGCCAACAAGTGCTCAGCATATGTGGGAACTCCTTCAAGACTGTTGGAAAAGCATTCCAGATGAAGCTGGTTGGGAGAAGGCCAAGAGTGTGCAAAGCTGTCATCAAGGCAAAGGGTGGCTACTTTGAAAGAATCTAAAATCTAAAATAGATTTTGATTTGTTTAACACTTTTTTGGTTACTACATGATTCCATATGTGTTATTTCATAGTTTTGATATCTTCACTATTATTCTACAATGTAGAAAATAGTAAAAAATGAATAAAAACCCTTAAATGAGTAGGTGTGTCCAATCTTTTGACTGGTACTGGATGTATATGTGTGCCCATTATAGTGTCACCATTTGGTCCATCTGACTGTGATTGCATATTTTAAGTCTTGACATTGTTTTGAACATCATTTTTACATCAAGTTTTGTTATGATAGGAATGACCATGTCTGATTTACATGCATTTGTCTAAGATCACACCCTCTTGAATGTTTATTGGTCTATAATGGACATGTTGTCTGAGATACTAGCCCGGAAAATATTGCGTTGAGAAACCTTGGTTCATAGATAATAAATATTAAGTTTCATGACAATTGGTCATTTGGTGCCAGAGAAGTAGCATTTTAAGTGTTTTTCACCAAATTCAAAATGGCTGAAAATCCATCATGGCGGACCTTAAGGGTCCTTGAGGCAAATTTGTTTCTCGTGAGAGGTGTGATAGCGCCACCATGGGGGCAATTGGCAGGGCATTGTATTAGAGGGAGTGGCCTTTGGCCTTGTACCATCATGCAAGGTTGCATCCTACTAGGCCTTATAATCTCAAGGGAATTTGCATTTGTACACCAAATTGACGGAAGAACCGGAATAATGAACGCCAGCAAATACAATACGGTTTCACCCAAATTTGTTGCTTGAATTCCTAATACACAGGATTACTGGAAAGGATCTGTATGGCACAATATTAGCATGGGGAGTATATAGGGAACTGTGTAATTGTGTGTGTGTGTGTGTGTGTGTGTGTGATATCTGCAGCCAGGAGTGTGTAAAGCAATATTGAGCAGAGGGAAATATATCCGCAAGGAGAGGTGCTTGAATTTGCCTCTGGGGAAGGGACAATTTCCTAAAAATCCTCGACCTCTCGGGAATATGACCGAATATTATTTCAATTATTCCACATCATATCATCACAGCCTCACAGCCTCACAAGATTCTTTCATCATCTACCATGTTTAGCTCATATTTGAACCCTTTTACTTAATGTATGTGACTTCTGTTCAACATAGCCTATTGCATTAACTGGTGCAGGAAGATACCTAGTGAGGGAGACTCTTATCTCCCTCACTAACTTTAAGCATCAGTTGTCAGAGCACCTTACCGATCACTGCACCTGTACACAGCCCATCTGAAATTAGCCCACCCAACTACCTCATCCCTATATTGTTATTTATTTTTGCTCTTTTGCACCCCAGTATCTCTATTTGCACATAATCTCTTGCACATCTAGCATTCCAGTGTTAATACTATTGTAATTATTTTGCACTATAGCCTATTTATTGCCTTACCTCCATAACTTGCTACATTTGCACACACTGTATATATATTTTCTGTTGTATTTTTGACTTTATGTTTTTTACCCTATATGTAACTCTGTGTTGTTTTTATCGCACTGCTTTGCTTTATCTTGGCCAGGTCGCAGTTGTAAATGAGAACTTGTTCTCAACTGGCTTACCTGGTTAAATAAAGGTGAAATAAAAAATAAATAAAAAAATACCGCTGTTGTCTTGTATCGTGCTGTTTTTAGATTCCGTTCTTGTCTGGTTGTTTTCCTACGAACTTCCCTAAACTTGAAAACATCAATAACCATCACAGGGTTTTCAAACCCGACTGTGCTTTTAATAAACAACTGTCTCAGCAGGGTGACATAACAACCTCAACACAACCATCATCTCTACAATAACACCAGACAGTGTCAGTTTACATAGTAGACAAGTGTCCTAGTCTCTACCTCAATTTACCTTTCCGCAATTCCTTGCATCCCATCTCCTTGCCCCCTTCTCAAACCTTATTGGAGGAGAAGGTCCAAGTTCGTCCCCTCAGACCTTCTTCTCCAATGCAGTCTGAGAAGGCGACGAAAGAGTATGCGTGGAATCAAGGAAAGATTAACTGATAAAGAGACCTAAAGTGAGAACCAGGAGGAGTACACTATCAGACAGGCATTGGTGAGGATACACTCAGGTCAGGGAAGGACCCCATCATGTGATGTGAACAGGACCCCTGCAGTGCAGCCACATCAGATGTGGTATGAGACCGCTAGGACCTCTTCATCTGTTTTCCCAACTCTATATCCCTCTGTGAGGCATGCTGCGTGGACCTTCAAACATTATGTGATTGACTGAATGTCCCCTGAGTGACTGGCTGTCCACTGGTCATCCCCTGTGTGTCCGTCCACAGGAGATGTTGTCCCAGCTGGGGCTAACAGCTGTGTTCACAGAGAGATGGATACAGAAGGATGAAGAAGTCAGAGAAGACATTGAAGGGACAGAGCAAGCCAGAAGTTGAAGGGACAGAGCAAGCCAGAAGTTGAAGCGACAGGGCAAGCCAGAAGTTGAAGGGACAGAGCAAGTCAGAACCTGAAGGGACAGAGCAAGCCAAATATACAGTGGGGAAAAAAAGTATTTAGTCAGCCACCAATTGTGCAAGTTCTCCCACTTAAAAAGATGAGAGAGGCCTGTAATTTTCATCATAGGTACACGTCAACTATGACAGACAAAATGAGAACAAAAAATCCAGAAAATCACATTGTAGGATTTTTTATGAATTTATTTGCAAATGATGGTGGAAAATAAGTATTTGGTCAATAACAAAAGTTTCTCAATACTTTGTTATATGCCCTTTGTTGGCAATGACACAGGTCAAAAATTTTCTGTAAATCTTCACAAGGTTTTCACACACTGTTGCTGGTATTTTGGCCCATTCCTCCATGCAGATCTCCTCTAGAGCAGTGATGTTTTGGGGCTGTCGCTGGGCAACACAGACTTTCAACTCCCTCCAAAGATTTTCTATGGGGTTGAGATCTGGAGACTGGCTAGGCCACTCCAGGACCTTGAAATGCTTCTTACGAAGCCACTCCTTCGTTGCCCGGGCGGTGTGTTTGGGATCATTGTCATGCTGAAAGACCCAGCCACGTTTCATCTTCAATGCCCTTGCAGATGGAAGGAGGTTTTCACTCAAAATCTCACGATACATGGCCCCATTCATTCTTTCCTTTACACGGATCAGTCGTCCTGGTCCCTTTGCAGAAAAACAGCCCCAAAGCATGATGTTTCCACCCCCATGCTTCACAGTAGGTATGGTGTTCTTTGGATGCAACTCAGCATTCTTTGTCCTCCAAACACGACGAGTTGAGTTTTTACCAAAAAGTTATATTTTGGTTTCATCTGACCGTATGACATTCTCCCAATCCTCTTCTGGATCATCCAAATGCACTCTAGCAAACTTCAGACGGGCCTGGACATGTACTGGCTTAAGCAGGGGGACACGTCTGGCACTGCAGGATTTGAGTCCCTGGCGGCGTAGTGTGTTACTGATGGTAGGCTTTGTTACTTTGGTCCCAGCTCTCTGCAGGTCATTCACTAGGTCCCGCCGTGTGGTTCTGGGATTTTTGCTCACCGTTCTTGTGATCATTTTGACCCCACGGGGTGAGATCTTGCGTGGAGCCCCAGATCGAGGGAGATTATCAGTGGTCTTGTATGTCTTCCATTTCCTAATAATTGCTCCCACAGTTGATTTCTTCAAACCAAGCTGCTTACCTATTGCAGATTCAGTCTTCCCAGCCTGGTGCAGGCCTACAATTTTGTTTCTGGTGTCCTTTGACAGATCTTTGGTCTTGGCCATAGTGGAGTTTGGAGTGTGACTGTTTGAGGTTGTGGACAGGTGTCTTTTATACTGATAACAAGTTCAAACAGGTGCCATTAATACAGGTAACGAGTGGAGGACAGAGGAGCCTCTTAAAGAAGAAGTAACAGGTCTGTGAGAGCCAGAAATCTTGCTTGTTTGTAGGTGACCAAATACTAATTTTCCACCATAATTTTCAAATAAATTCATAAAAAATCCTACAATGTGATTTTCTGGAAAAATAATTCTCAATTTGTCTGTCATAGTTGACGTGTACCTATGATGAAAATTACAGGCCTTAAGTGGGAGAACTTGCACAATTGGTGGCTGACTAAATACTTTTTTTCCCCACTGTAGAAATAGAGTTCTAGATGTGTCATTGTCATGCCCTTAACTAGACTCATCCCATCCCTCCCTGGTCCCTCCCCTCATCAAAGCACACACACTACTGCAGGTATGTTTGTCTCTTTTATGCAAAGTAACTTACAGTATAGTGAGTGTAGGTGATCACGTTAGGAATTGAACCCACAATGTTGGCGTGGCTAGGGCCATGTCCTGTGTCACCCTCAGCCACTGAATCATCACATACACATAGATATTAATGGTTCAAGAAAATCTACTTTAATAAACTTTTTTGAAGAGAAGTAACACGAGTTTACGAGTTCATGAGTTTGATTCACTTCTTTGTCCACCTTAGGCTTTTTGTTGTTTTTGGAAAATCCAAAGAATCTGAAGATTGAAATCACTCCTCCAAAAATCTTTAGAGGCAGTTTCTGTTGTGTCCTTGTTTTGTTCGGTGTTCAAGCTTTTTACTAGAGATACATGGCAAATTCTATTGATTTCAGCAAAACACGTTTTACTGCAGTGAAAGAAAAAGAGAGATAGAGAGAGAGAGACAAAGGAAGATAAATCCAGTGCTATTTTTCTTTATCTCATATCTCTCCCTCTCCTTCTCATTCTTGTTCTCTCTCTCAATTCAATTCAATTCAATTCAATTCAATTCAATTCAATTCAATTCAATTCAAATTATTTATTGACATGGGAAACATGTATACATTGCAAAAAACAAGTGAAATAGATAATAAACAAAAGTGAAATAATCAATCCAAATTAACAGTAAACATTTCACTCACAAGTTTCAAAGGAATAGACACATTTCAAATGTCATATTATGGCTATGTACAGTGTTATAATGATGTGCAAATAGTTAAAGTACAAAAAGGAAAGTAAATAAACATACATATGGGTTGTATTAACAATGGTGTTTGTTGTTCACTGGTTGCCCCTTTCTTGTGGCAACAGGTCACAAATCTTGCTGCTGTGATGGCACACTGTGGTATTTCACCCAATAGACATGGCCATGCTCATTGAGTCTGTACATAGTCAAAGCTTTCCTTAATTTTGAGTCAGTCACAGTGGTCAGGTATTCTGCCACTGTGTACTCTCTATTTAGGGCCAAATAGAATTCCAGTTTGCTCTGTTTCTTGGTAAATTATTTCCAATGTGTCAAATAATTCTCTTTTTGTTTTCTCATGATTTGGTTGTGTCTAATTGTGTTGCTGTTGCTGTCCTGGGGCTCTGTGGGGTCTGTTTGTGAACAGAGCCCCAGGACCAGCTTGCTTAGGGGACTCCTCTAGATTAATCTCTCTGTAGGTGATGGCTTTGTTATGGAAGATTTGGGAATCGCTTCCTTTTAGGTGGTTGTAGAATTTAACGGCTCTTTTCTGGATTTTGATCATTAGCGGGTATCGCCTAATGCTGCTCTGAATGCATTATTTGGTGTTTTACATTGTACACAGAGGATGTTTTTGCAGAATTCTGCATGCAGAGTCTCAGTTTGTTTTTTGCCCCATTTTGTGAATTCTTGGTTGGTGAGCAGACCCCATACCTCACAACTATAAAGGGCGATGGGTTCTATAACTGATTCAAGTATTTTTAGCCAGATCCTAATTGGGATGTCAAATGTTATGTTCCTTTTGATGGCGTGGAAGGCCCTTCTTGCCTTGTCTCGCAGATTGTTCACAGCTTTGTGGAAGTTACCTGTGGCGCTGATGTTTAGGCCGAGGTAGGTATAGTTTTTTGTGTGCTCTAGTGCAACGGTGTCTAGATGGAATTTGTATTTGTGGTCCTGGCAACTGGACCTTTTTTGGAACACCATTATTTTTGTGTTACTGAGATTTACTGTCAGGTAAATGGTTTGCTGGTGTTATGCTGCTGGCTCGTTCTCTGTGTCATGTCCTCTGCAAATCTTTCAGAGGATTTGCCCTAAAATTAGCAAATGGTCCTCTAGAATGCAGGAGAGGGTCTGAGGGGCTAAAGAGGAAATGGAAGAAGTCAGTCTTTTTGCCTTCAGAAAGTATTCACACCCCTTGACTTTTTCCACATTTTGCTTTGTTACAGCCTGAATATAAAATTGATTAAATAGAGATTTTTTTGTCACTAGCCTACACACAATACCCCATAATGTCAAAGTGGAATTATGTTTTAGGAAATCTTTACAAATTCATAAAAAAAATGAAAAGCTGAAATGTCTTGAGTCAATAAGTATTCAACCCTTTTGTTATGGCAAGCCTAAATAAAGTTCAGGAGTAAACATTTGCTTAACAAGTCATATAATAAGTTGCATGGACTAATGGCAATAATAGTTTTAACATGATTTTTGAATGACTATGTCATCGCTGTACCCCACACATACAATTATCTGTAAGGTCCCTCAGTCGAGCAGTGAATTTCAAACACAGATTCAACCACAAAGACCAGTGAGGTTTTCCAATGCCTCGCAAAGAAGGCCAACTATTGGTAGATAGGTAAAAATGTAAAGAATGTGACAATGAATATCCCTTTGAGCATGGTGAAGTTATGAATTACACTTGGTGTATCTATACACCCAGTCACTACAAAGATACAGTTGCCCTTCCTAACTCAGTTGCCTGAGAGGAGGGAAAGCGCTCAGGGATTTCACCATGAGGTCAATGGTTAGTAGTTACTCCACAATGCTAACCTAATTGACAGAGTTAAAAGAGGGAAGCCTGTACAGAATATAAATATTCAAAAACATGCATCCCTGTTTGCAACAAGGCACTAAAGTAATACAGCAAAAAATGTGGCAAAGCAATTACCTTTTTGTCCTGAATACAAAGTGTTATGTTTTGGGAAAATCCAATACAACACATTACTGAGTACCATTCTCCATATTTTCAAGCATAGTGGTGGCTGCATCATGTTATGGGTATGCTTGTAATCGTTAAGAACTGGGGAGTTTTTCAGTGAATGTTCCTGAGTGGCCGAGTTACAGTTTGGACTTAAATCTATTTGCAAATCTATGGCATGACCTGAAAATGGTCCAATTTGACAGAGCCTGAATAATTTTCAAAATAATAATGGGCAAATATTGCACAATCCAGGTGTGGAAAGTTCTTAGAGACTTACCCAGAAAGACTCACAGCTGTAATTGCTGCCAAAGGTGCTTCAACAAAGTTTAGACTCAGGGTGTGAATACTTATGTATATTTCAGTATTTAATTTTCAAGAAATGTGAAAATGTTTCTAAAAACATGTTTTCACTTTGTCATTATGGGGTGTTGTGTGTAGATGGGTGTTTAATCCATTTTGAATTCAGGCTGTAACACAACAAAATGTGCAATTAGTCAAAGGGTATGAATACTTTCTGAAGGCACTGTACATTTAAATAGTCTCCTCTCTAATAGCCATTAAACCTCTGCGTGCCTCTGCATAGACAATGCTATTTAGCGTATACGTAATACGCTTCTAATTTATATAAATAGAGCTGACACCGCTGGTCGAAGGTGGAATTTAATTCTGACGCTTGCTGGAAGATGTTCAGGGTTTTTTGTTGGGGGAGGGGGACGACTCCTTGAATGTGCATATATTTGCATACAGTACATATTATCTCCTTGGTGTGATGCGTCTCGGCACTCAGAGTATATCAAACGATGATGTCTATGGTTCTCTAGTTTTCGAGTGGATAGACACAGAGTAGTTTCTGTTCAACAACAATCATTATATCGTCTCAGTGAGGCGTAGGAAGGAGTTTGACCTTCGACCTCCTAGGAAGGTAGCCTACCCCCTGACACCCAGACATGGACACAGGGTGTTACAGGAGGGGGTCGCAGTTCCGGAGCGACCCACTAGGTGTCATCCTCCAACAACCTTAGGCAACTCCTCACTCACAGTCTGGACTAATCAGTATCCTATTGGTGTCACCTGTGTCTACCTGTTCGCCTGTGTATTTATGCCCTCACTTCCCTGTGTTCCCTTGCTCAGTTTTCTCTGCTAGTTTCTCTATGTCCAGCAGTACTACTCAGTGTCTGATCAGAGACCTATGTACAGGTACTTGAGAAGTGTTCTTCCTGTTTTGTTATTTGTTTCAGTCGTAGGTAGTATTTCGTATTTTGGCTGTCAGATGGTTTGGAGACTTATTTGCTCCGCCTTTCTTTTATCGTGATAAGTTTGTTATTTTGTATTCTGGCTTCGGGACCACCAGTAAAGATTTTTGTTTCACCATCTCTGCCTACTGCCTACTGTATATCCTGCACCGCACCTGGGTCACACCTCACACCAACCCTTACAACAGGGAGGGGAAATGGAGCGAACATGTATTTCTAATCATGTCTCTATGCTCCCCATATCCCTGTGCTAACCCCCTACATGCTGAGTGTACTAGAGATAGGGTTGGGGCTGGGCAGGAGTGGGTTTTGAACTAGGATTCAATTCAGTACATAAATATTCATTGGAATTCATTAACAGAAGATCAGCATACCAAATTCATGGACATTTCAATCTGGTTCTATGATACGATTAATGTAACCATAAATCTTTCTCCATTTATTTTCATACTTGCATTGTTCTGCAGTGAGAGCTGCTGTAATGTAACAACTCTCCTATGACCATGATGGGATTACTTCTTCAACAACATTATTTAACAGAGGTATGATTAGACGGCTTTACAAGGACCAATCAGAGAGACACAACAGACCTCTGTCTGTCCCCAGGAGCAGGTGGGGATCCTGTCAGAATATTAAGTGTCTGTCTCTCATTCTCTTGTTCTGTCTCTCATTATGTCTCTCGCTCTCCCTTTCTCCTAATTTCTCTCTTTTGCTCTTTTTCCCGATCTCTCTCTCTCTCTCTCTCTCTCTCTCTCTCTCTCTCTCTCTCTCTCTCTCTCTCTCTCTCTCTCTCTCTCTCTCTCTCTCCTCCCCCTTTTCTCTCTCCCTCCGTTTCTCTCTCTCTCCCTCTCTCATTAGTGTTTCTGTGAGTGGTCTGTAGTCAATAGAGCTAAAGCAGTTATGTATGTAAACCTGTCAGAATAATAATGAGGTCCGTCCGGGCTCATACAATTAGGTAGGGTGATAACCTGTACAGGTCAGGAGTGTTGTTATGTTATGCTATGCAGGGGTCAGAGGTGAAGATGTGGAGGGCATACTAACTAGGAACAACCATGGCAAATGTATAGAACTAGAATGCACAGAATGGACAAGAAGCAATTAACCTATAGATTGTTTGTTAGCCTTTTGTTGTACGATGTCAAACTGCAACAACAGTTTTTGGATGTCAAACCTACACATTGTTAAGGAGTTACTGTAGACAAATTGGTCTGTAGTCTGTGTTGTGGTTATGTATGGGACAGCATCGTGCTGGACAGGAAGGTGGTATAGAACAACACAGAATCTGTCAAATGTCAATACATTCCTATTGGATGCTGATTGCTGAGGTATTGATCCAAGCTAAGCGTCCCTGCTCTTGTCTTTATCCTTTCAAGGTGACATATTGTCTGCCCTGTGCCGTATTATCTCTAATGAGCATATTTGAAACCAGGGAGGTCATTCAGACACCTAATTATACTGTAATAATGTAGTTTGGTGTCCAGTGTGTGTGTGTGTGTGTGTGTGTGTGTGTGTGTGTACTTGTGCGTGTGCGTGTGTGCATCCGTGTGTATATATGTATACAGAGAGATCTCATTTTATTCTGATGAGCAGAGAGCCAAGCAGTCTGCATTTCAAGCTTCTCTAATGACTGTTTCTAATTGGTCGATCCAAGCCCTGCGTTAATGAGCTATCATTTTTCCTGGAATATACCAGAACAAATCCACAAACAAGCTGTTTGACATGCAAGGTGGATGGGAGTCTATTAGGATGCCTTTTCATTTTTAATCAGAGGCCGCAGGTGAGATTTCAGATTCAAGTGCATGTCTTTATTATGTTAATGTGGAAAATGCTGCTACGGTATGTATGGAGGGCTACTGACGGTGTGGTAGTGTTTGTTCCATCCAGTCTACTACTGTTAATTCACATCTGAGAGTATTTTATCTGGATCATTATTATGTTTGTTGTTCCTTTCCTTTTTACTTGATTTGATCCAAAACAAGTTGTTGTTGTTTGATGGAGTGAAGTTTTTTGTTTTAGTGCTGTCATTTTACATGACAGTGTTAACATTTATCAACAAAAGACTGATGAATATTAAAATACTCCCTGAATCCCTACCCACTGGGCACACACTGGTTGAGTAAACATTGTTTCCATGTCATTTCAATGAAATTACTTTGAACTAACGTGGAATAGATGTTGAATTGACGTCTGTTCCCAGTGGGTAATCACTCTTGTATAGTTTTGGTAGGTCTTGTACAGCTCATATCGATCTATGAGAGAATGGGAGATGTGGTGATTAGATAAATTTGTAAGGGGGATGGGTTAAGAGTCATACAGTCCCCTGAAGGGACTACAGAGTTGTCTGTTTGTTGAGATGGAGAAATCACTGGTAGTCTCCTCAGATAGCTCCTATCAAACAGACTTTAAACTTAAAAGCTAGATGTTTTTGGCAGACGAAGAATTAGAAGAAGAAGAAGAAGAAAAATAAGATTATATTTTATATTTTTTTATACAGTCTTGGGGCTTCACTGAACAACAGGTAAGACAAACCATGTAAATGAGATGTCATCATGTCAGTCTGCCAGCTGAAAACAGTGTGAGTATGTCACTGCAGTACCACATAAGGACACTGAATTGGAAGGTAATTTCAAGGGAGCTCACATCAAGGAGTTTGTTTGACCTAATGCTGTTAAATTATGCAGCTGTGTCATCAAGGCCAAGCAGGAATACTCTCCCTGTGTTTGTTGTAGCTGACGGAGGTTAATATGTCCTTCCAACGTGGCAAACACACACACTGTACTTTCTTGCATAAGTATGCATATATTTTACAGATTGCAGTGCGAAGCATGATAGAATTAAGCGTAGCTCCGTTGTTGAGCTGCAGCAGCGCTCTGCTGTTCTGTTCTGTGTATTAAAATAGACTCAAGTTTGACAGACAGATGTGTTCTGTTCTCCCATAGGTGTTGCATGATAGGGATCAGTCTAAGCATTCACAGCAATATCAAAGGGTGTTCACAGAAAAGTCATGGTAATTAATTAATGTATTACTCGTGAGACGGAGGCGTAGTGGTCACACACACACACACACACACACACACACACACACACACACACACACACACACACACACACATGCACATACAGTATACACAAAACAATGTCAGACCATTACTGCATTATCAATGGCAGTTACAACAGACAAGCACACACACGCACACGCACATAAACACATGCACGCACACACACACCGATAATACTCTGTATCAGCTGGACAGTGCTTGTGCTTTAATGATGTATTTATGGATGCTAATAATGATAAGTTATTAAAAGACAGATGGTCACATGAAAGACAGAGGGTCACATGAAAGACAGAGGGTCACATGAAAGACAGAGGGTCACATGAAAGACAAAAGGTCACATAAAAGACAGAGTGTCAGGACACTGAAAAGATTTGCATGGGTCCTCAGATCCTCAAAGTTCTACAGCTGCACCATCGAGAGCATCCTGACTGGTTGCATCACTGCCTGGTATGGTAACTGCTCGGCCTCCGACCGCAAGGCACTACAGAGGGTGGTGCGTATAGCCCAGTATAACATTCTTAACAGCTTCTACCCCCAAGCCATAAGAGTCCTAAACAGCTAATCAAATGGCTATTTGCATTGTTCCCCCCACCCCTTCTTTTACACTGCTGCTACTCTCTGTTTATTATCTATGAATAGGCACTTTAACTCTACCTACATGTACATTACCAGTCAAAAGTTTGGACACACCAACTAATTCCAGGGTTTTTCTTTATTTTCACAATTTTCTACATTGTAGAATAATAGTGAAGACATCAAAACTATGAAATAACACATATGGAATCATGTAGTAAGCAAAAAAGTGTTAAACAAATCAAAATATATTTTATATTTGAGATTCTTCAAATTGTCACCGTTTGCCTTAATGACAGCTTTGCACACTCTTAGCATTCTCTGAACCAGCTTCACCTAGAATGCTTTTCCAACAGTCTTGAAGGAGTTCCCACATATGCTGAGCACTTGTTGGCTGTTTTTCCTTCACTCTGCGGTCCGCCTCATCCCAAACCATCTCAATTGGGTTGAGATCGGGGGATTGTGGAGGCCAGGTCATCTGATGCAGCACTCCATCACTCTCCTTCTTGGTAAAATAGCCCTTACACAGCCTGGAGGTGTGTTGGGTCATTGTCCTGTTGAAAAACAAATGATAGTCCCACTAAGCCCAAACCAGATGGGATGGCGTATCGCTGCAGAATGCTGTGGTAGCCATGCTGGCACCCCCACACCATAACAACTCCTCCTCCGTGCTTTACGGTGGGAAATACACATGTGGAGATTATCTGTTCACCCACACTGCGTCTCACAAAGAAACGGCGGTTGGAACCAAAAATCTCCAATTTGAACTCCAGACCAAAGGACAGATTTCCACCGGTCTAATGTCCATTGCTCATGTTTCTTGGCCCAAGCAAGTCTCTTCTTCTTATTGGTGGCCTTTAGTAGTGGTTTCTTTGCAGCAATTCGACCATGAAGGCCTGATTCACACAGTCCCCTCTGAACAGTTGATGTTGACATGTGTCTGTTACTTGAACTCTGTGAAGCATTTATTTGGGCTGCAATTTCTGAGGTTGGTAACTCTAATGAACTTATCCTCTGCAGCAGAGGTAACTCTGGGTCTTCTATTCCTGTGGCGGTCCTCATGAGAGCCAGTTTCATCATAACGCTTGATGTTTATTGCGACTGCACTTGAAGAAACTTTCAAAGTTCTTGAAATGTTCCCTATTGACTGACCTTCATGTCTTAAAGTAATGATGGACTGTCTATTTTTTACTTATCTATTTCTTACCTAACACTTATTTTTCTTAATACTGCGTTGTTGGTTAAGGGCTTATAAGTAAGCATTTCACTGTAAGGTCTACATGTGGTCCTCTGTAGCTCAGCTGGTAGAGCGCGGCGCTTGCAACGCCAAGGTAGTGGGTTCGATCCCCGGGACCTCCCATACACAAAAATGTATGCACGCATGACTGTAAGTCGCTTTGGATAAAAGCGTCTGCTAAATGGCATATTATTATTATTATTCGGCGCATGTGACAAATAGAATTTGATTTGATTTGACTGTCTCTGAGCAGTGTAAAACATAACAGTGCTGAAAAGGACAGTGTGCACAGACACAGACAGGCACAGAAAGAACATAGACCGACACAAACACACACACACACACACACACACACACATACAACCGGATCTGTGTAAAAACAGATAGAAATCACCATAATACTGTCCTAGTTACATTTCTTAGAATCAAAGGCTATTGCAATGTCATGAGTAGAGACGAAGCAAATCTAATGTTAAAACACTCCTTTGGGAAATAGGGGATGAGATTATTGAGAAATCTCCCAAACAAAATCACCCTGAGATTTGCTCTTTATCTCTCCTTTCAATCCACAACGGGACGTAATCCCTCCATTTTCATGAAGTGAATAAAAAAACAATGAGCGAAAAGATCAAGAGTTTTAATGCGAGCTGTTGTGGGATTATTTCATCAAACTGTAATGTGTTTGGGACTGAATAGGGCAGAGGATTTTCCTAAACTACAGCATGCCAGGTTTGTTGGGTTATTGTCGGACAGATGTCTGCTATGTGGCTGGTCTGAGCATTTGGTTGGGTCACCCTCCTGCAGTTCTCACAGCTTTTATATGAAAGGCAAATAATAAAGCTGATCAAATTGACTGACATTTTAAAAATCAAATATATATATACAGTGCATTCGGAAAGTATTCAGACCCCTTGATTTTTACAAATTTTGTTACGTTAGAGCCTTAGTCTAAAATTGATTAAATTGTTTTTTCCCCTCATCAATCTACACACAATGACAAACCAAAAATAGATTTTAGAATTTCTTGCAAAAAACAACAACAACTGAAATATCACATTTACATTAGTATTCAGACCCTTTGCTCAGTACTTTGTTGAAGCACCTTTGGCAGCGATTATAGCCTCGAGTCTTGTTGGGTATGACGCTACAAGCTTGGCACACTTGTATTTGGGGAGTTTCTCCCATTAATCTCTGCAGATCCTGTCAAGCTCTGTCTGGTTGGATGGGAAGTGTCGCTACACAGTCATTTTCAGGTCTCTCCAGAGATGTTAGATCAGGTTCAAGTCCGGGCTCTGGCTGGGCCACTCATGGACATTTAGAGACTTGTCCCGAAGCCACTCCTGCGTTGTCTTGGCTGTGTGCTTAGGGTCGTTGTCCTGTTGGAAGGTGAACTTTCACCCCAGTCTGAGGTCCTGAGCGCTCTGGAGCAGGTTTTCATTACGGATCTCTCTGTACTTTGCTAATCTTTCCCTCGATCCTGACTAGTCGCCCAGTTCCTGCCACTGAAAAACATCCTCACAGCATGATGCTGCCACCCCCATGCTTCACCGTAGGGATGGTGCCAGGCATCCTCCAGATGTGACGCTTGGCATTCAGGCCAAAGAGTTCAATCTTGGTTTCATCAGACCAGAGAATCTTGTTTCTCATGGTCTGAGAGTCCTTTAGGTGCCTTTTGGCAAACTCCAAGCGGGCTGTCATGTGCATTTTACTGAGGAATGGCTTCCGTCTGGCCACTCTACCATAAAGGCCTGATTGGTGGAATGCTGCAGATATGGTTGTCCTTCTGGAAGGTTCTCCCATCTCCACAGAGGAACTCTGGAGGTCTGTCAGAGTGACCATTGGGTTCTTGGTCACCTCCCTGACCAAGGCCATTCTCCCCCGATTGCTCAGTTTGGCCGGGAGGCCAGCTTTAGGAAGTGTCTTGGTGGTTCCAAACTTCTTCTATTTAAGAATGATGGAGGCCACTGTGTTATTGGGAACCTTCAACGCTGCAGAAATGTTTTGGTACCCTTCCCCAGATATGTGCCTCTACACAACGTCCTGTCTCCGTGCTCCTTCGACCTCATGGCTTGGACATACACTGTCAACTGTGGGACGTTATATAGACAGGTGTGTGTCTTTCCAAATCATGTCCAATCAATTGAATTTACCAAAGGTGGACTCCAATCAAGTTGTAGAAACATCTCAAGGACGATCAATGGAAACAGGATGCACATGAGCTCAATTTCGAGTCTCAATAAGGTATTTCTGTTTTTAATTGGTAATAAATGTGGAAGAATTTCTAAAAACCTGTTTTTGCTTTGTCATTAGGGGGTATTGTGTGTAGATTGATGAGGACATTTTTTTTATTTAATTCATTTACGTACGGCTGTAACGTAACAAAATATGGAAAGCGTCAAGAGGTCTGAATATTTTCCGAATGCACTGTAGATGGAGCTCCATCTGTGGAAAAGCCCACCAATCAATCCCATGGAATCTGTTTTTCGTCAATATACCCACGCACCACACTGAACATCCCCTGTGCCGCTTCATGCTCAGGAATCATGAGACAGAACAATATGTCCTTGTGAATAGCATCCCCCAACATGTATAGCGAACAAAAGTCAATGCATGAGCGTCTCGGCCCTCACAGCTAACATCCCTTTGGAGAGCATAAGCTGGGGAGTTTTTGAGTCGTTCAGTTAGTTTCCTCTTGATTGCTAGCAATAGCATAAATCCTTTGTTTAACAGTGTTATCTGACAAAGGTATTGATGTGAGTTTCTGTGCCTCTGCCTCTGCCTTCCACTCACATTGTTTTCACCATATCATTTGCAGCCAGTAATATCAAAGTCTCTTCAATAGTGTGTGGTTTCATAGCGTAGCGGGCCTAGCCATTCACCGTGGGAATGATTCAAGTGCAACGGTTAAGTGTTGCCTTTTCCCATGATCTAAAGGCCTCACTGGTTGAATTTGATCTTTTAGATTTGAATAATTTTGATTTTGATTTTTAAGGTTAACCACATTACAATGATTTTGAGATACAAAGACGATATTATAATATATATATGGTATAATTATTTTTTTCTTTAAGATTTTGGAGATTCTCCCGTGACCCCATTTTTTCATATCAGGTGACCCCATATGGGGTCACGACCCCTCGTTTGGGAACCACTGGTTTAGTCAGAGAGAGAAAGGTGTCATTGGCTGCTCATTGGGTATGGAAGAGCTAGTAGTGTGTGTGTGTGTTCAAACTTTAGGACACAGACACACCAATTGTGTACACACACACACACACAGTCCCCCCTCCCAACACTCACTGTACCTTCTGACTCCTTTGTTGAGCATCAGCACTGTGCTGTTCTGTGTACTAAAAAAGACTCACGGCTGTAAGACCTAACCTAAGGGACATGAAAGAACCATGAGTTAGTGCACACTCATCAGAGAGAGGAAACATCCCCATCCAGAACACAACCACCAGGTTACGTCCAAAATGGCATCCTATTCCCTACAAAGTACACTACGTTTGACCAGAGCACTATGGGCCCTGGTCAAAAGTATAGTGCACTACATAGGGAATAGGGTGCTATTTGGGACGCTGCCCCAGTTTAGAGGTCAGTGGTAGAGCTGATCACAGAAAGGGTGAGGAGAGGAGAGGAGAGGAGAGAGGGGGACACGACAGAACAGACAGCAGTATCAAAATAACCCTATGATTGAAAGAATACAAATCTCCTAGAAATCCCTGCTATAAAAAAAGATGAAAGAGAGAGTGTGACGATACCAGGTTGACAAAGTTATGGTTGACGTGAGCTGGTGTCTTACCTCAGAGCCCAGTACCAGGCTCACGTTTTGCTCTGATCAAACGTGCATTTTAAAACAGAGTATGAAATAAATAGGTCAAGGGCATAGAACCTTCAGAACTGCACGTCACTTTTATGAATCTCAGACTACTACTTGAATGGCCTGTATCTTTTGTCTGTTTGTATCTGTATCTTTGGTCAACTCAGGGACCTGAGTTTTTTCCTTGGGAGTAGCCTCTACCATATACAGTAGCTAGAATGTTGACATTTAACCATTGTAATTATTATGTCGCATAACTAATATGTCAGCATAGGTGACAAGTACAATGGTTAAACGTCACTTTTGACATATTCTAATTAGGCCGTGTTGATACTAGTCTTTGGATTGTCTGACTCACCATATGTTCTGTTCCCATGATATCGCTGTGTAATTGATGGCCCATGATGACGTCATTCAGAATGTTGACCTATCACAGAGTTTAGTGTAGGGGTGGATCGTGTATCAGACCCAAAGCAGCTAGCGTCTCTCTCTCTCTCTTTCTCTCTCTCTCTCTGTTTCTCTCTCTCTCTCTCTCTCTCTCTCTCTCTCTCTCTCTCTCTCTCTCTCTCTCTCTCTCTCTCTCTCTCTCTCTCTCTATCTCTCTCTGTTTCTTTCTTTCTCTCTCTCGCTCATATCAATTTCAATTTCAATTTAAGGGCTTTATTGGCATGGGAAACGTATGTTAACATTGCCAAAGCAAGTGAAGTAGATAGTAAACAAAAGTGAAATAAACAATAAATATTAACAGTAAACATTACACTCAGAAGTTCCAAAAGAATAAAGACATTTCAAATGTCATATTATGTCTATATACAGTGTTGTAACAATGTGCAAATAGTTAAAGTACAAATGGGAAAATAAATCAACATAAATATGGGTTGTATTTACAATGGTGTTTGTTCTTCACTGGTTGCCCTTTCTTGTGGCAACAGGTCACAAATATTGCTGCTGTGATGGCACACTGTGGTTTTTCACCCAGTAGATAAGGGAGTTTATCAAAATTGGGTTTGTTTTCGAATTCTTTGTGGATCTCTGTAATCTGAGGGAAATATGTGTCTCTAATATGGTCATTCATTTGGCAGGAGGTTAGGAAGTGCAGCTCAGTTTCCACCTCATTTTGTGGGCAGTGTGCACATAACCTGTCTTCCCTTGAGAGCCAGGTCTGCCTACGGCGGCCTTTCTCAATAGCAAGGCTATGCTCATTGAGTCTGTACATAGTCAAAGCTTTCCTTAAGTTTGGGTCAGTCACAGTGGTCAGGTATTTTGCCACTGTGTACTCTCTGTTTAGAGCCAAATAGCATTCTAGTTTGTTCTGTTTTTTTGTTAATTCTTTCCAATGTGTCAAGTAATTCTCTTTTAGTTTTCTCATGATTTGGTTGGGTCTAATTGTGTTGTTTTTGTTGTCCTGTGGCTCTGTGGGGTCTGTTTGTGTTTGTGAACAGAGCCCCAGGACCAGCTTACTTAGAGGACTCTTCTCCAAGTTCATCTCTCTGTAGGTGATGGCTTTGTTAAGGAAGGTTTGGGAATCGCTTCCTTTTAAGTGGTTGTAGAATTTAACGGCTCTTTTCTGGATTTTGATAATTAGCGGGTATTGGCCTAATTTAGCTCTGCATGCATTATTTGGTGTTTTGGTTGTACGCGGAGGATATCTCTTTCTCTCTCTCTCTCTCTCTCTAAAAAGGGAAGAAGAAAATAAGTAATAAAAAACCTTTCCATTGGCTTCCAAACTCTCTCCTCCTGATTTATAACATAGTCTACGCCGAAGAACATTTTTACAACGTGGTTCTGAATAGTTCTTGTTTTTATAATGGTCTGGTCTATATCATGAGGAATCTGATGGATTGTAGGCTAATACCATCATTAGAGGTATGTATGGAGATGGAGGTTTGGATGCCTTGAAACATCTTCATTCCTATTTTATGACTGTACACAAATTATATCCCATATAAAAAGAAAACGATATTATACTATGGTCTAAATACTGTAGTATTTAGCCTCTGCCTCCCCACACATTGTTTTCGCCATATAATTCGCCATATAAGTCTCTTCAATAGTGTGTCATAGCGTAGCGGGCCTAGCCATTCACCGTGGGAATGATTCAAGTGCAGCCTTTTCCCATGATCTAATGGTGCTCACTGGTTGAATTTGATCTTTTAGATTTGATTAATTTTCATTTTGATTTTTAAGGTTAACCACATTACAATGATTTTGAGATTCAAATACGATATAATACATATATATATATGGTAGAATTATATTTTTCTTTAGGATTTTGTAGATTCTCCCGCGACCCCATTTTTTCATATCAGGTGATACCACACGGGGTCGCGACCCCTAGTTTGGGAACCACTGGTTTAGTCAGAGAGAGAAAGGTGTCATTGGCTGCTCGTTGGGTATGGAAGAGCTAGTAGTGTGTGTGTGTTCAAACTTTAGGACACAGACACACCAATCGTGTACACACACACACAGTCCCCCCTCCCAACACTCACTGTACCTTCTGACTCCTTTGTTGAGCCAGAGTCAATACTTTGTAGAAGGACTTTTGGCAGCAATTACAGCTGTGTCTTTCTGAATAAGTCTCTAAGAGCTTTCCAGACCTGGACTGTGCAACATTTGCCCATTATCTTTTCAAAATTCTTCATTTTCAAGTAGATTTAAGTCAAAATTGTAACTCGGCCACTCACTCCAGTGTAGATTTGGCCTTGTGTTTTAGGTTATATTCCTGCTTAAAGATGATTTCCTCTCCCAGTGTCTGGTGGAAAGCAGATTGAACCAGGTTTACTCTAGGACTTTGCCTGTGCTTAGCTCCATTCCGTTTCTTTTTTATCCTGAAAAACTCCCCAGTCGTTAACGATTACAAGCATAACCATAACTTGATGCAGCCACCACTATGCTTGAAATTATGGAGAGTGGTACTCAGTAATATGTTGTATAAGATTTTCCCCAAACATAACACTTTGTATTCAGGACAAAAAGTGAATTGCTTTGCCACGTTTTTTACAGCTGTCTCTTTGTAGTGACTGGGTGCATTGATACACCATCTAAAGTGTAATTAATAACTTCATCATGTCAAAGGGATATTCAATTACAGCTTTTTATTTTTTTATTACCCATCTACCAATAGGTGCCCTACTTCGCGAGGCCTGGTCTTTGTGGTTGAATCTGTGTTTGAAATTCCCTGCGCAACTGAGGGAACTTATAGATAATCGTATGTGTGGGGTACAGAGATGAGGTAGTCATTCAAAAATCATGTTAAACACTATTATAGCACACAGAGTCCATGCAACTTATGTGACTTGTTAAGCAATTTTTTCTTCTGAACTTATTTAGGCTTGGCTTAACAAAGGCATTGAAAACATATTGAGTCAAGACATTTCAGCTTTTAATCAATTTGTAAAAGTTTCAAAAAACATAATTCTAATTTGACATTATGGGGTATTGTGTGTAGGAGTGACAAAAACATCAACATGTAATACAGTTTAAATTCAGGCTGTATCGAAGCAAAATTTGGAAAAAGTCAAGGGGTGTGAATACTTTCTGAAGGCACTGCATATGCAAATTAAATACTGTAGTATTTAGTATAGTAAAAAATGTGTCATGTTTTTGCGGACTGTAGTGTTTTTTTTAGTGTTTTTTTTATAAAAGCACCCCCACCCCCAAACATCTTCCCGCGGCTATGTACTGTAGTATTCATTACAATGTTATTTTTTTCTGATAATACTGTAGTATTTACTATAGTATTCTACGGTATACTACAACATTCTAAGTAAGTAAGTAATACACATGATCGAGGGATACTACAGTGTGTAGTATGATATTCTACAGGATACTACAGTTTACTACAGAATTCTATAGTAAACTGTAATATTTTTTCATGTGGAATGTGCTTGTTATCTGGTCCGATTACATTTTTAGATTTTCCACAGTTGCCTCAGAAAGAAAGTTAAAATGGCAACTTCTCATAACAGCCTATATTAGGGTAAAGTGTAACATTTCAGATGAGGAAATGGAGCTAGCTGTTAAGCTCCTCACGAAAATCAAAGCACACACGCACACCCACACGCACACACAGGTCTTCCGTGGCCCTGTGCAGCCAGTCAGACCTTTCTCCCTTCACCATTAAACCAACATGACATTTTCTCCGACCAGCAAATCCCACGCCACCATTGATCTTTTATTCATAAGCCACTATTGTATTCATGATATTTAAAAAAGAACAGGGTCTGAACTGAAACACCTTCTGTGCTGTTTTGTGTCTCCATCACTTCAGTGAAGGCTTCAATTGTTCCCGTGGTCATAGATGTCTGTTTTTTCTAATCATTTGTTCCTCTCGCCTGCTTTGTTTGGGCAGACTGTATAACAGTGTGACAGTGAGGTTTTATTGGGGAGAAAGCTA
Organism: Coregonus lavaretus; assembly: GCF_964263955.1. Lineage (NCBI taxonomy): Eukaryota > Metazoa > Chordata > Actinopteri > Salmoniformes > Salmonidae > Coregonus > Coregonus lavaretus. The sequence continues at coordinate 39,722 of NW_028158009.1, forward strand.
AACTAAGCTTCCTAGTGTGCCAAGTGCACTGCTCTCGCTGTGTCTGCTCTGTGTCACAGCAGTCTGGAGTGCCATTGGACATTGCATGGTGAGGTGAGGCTTTCCACTGGCATTGACAAGCCTTATTGAAACAGTTTTAAATCCCTAACATCTTTTAATTCCACATATGGCCATGAACTGGTAAGTGGAGTGTGCCTGATACAAGAATGCAGCGTTGTATACTAAATGAGAATAAGGCCAGAGTGAAGTATCTGTTCATATCTATTTTCAGATACTAAGCAACCCTACTGCCAGTGCTTGACTTGGGCAGGAGCTCACCAGAACTGAGTACCGACATCTCAAATGTTCTACTGCTCGAGTTTCCGCAACTCTTAGAATATTAGCTCAAAAGTATTGTGGAGTTCCTGCACCTAAATATAAACAGTACCGGCACCCAAAATGACTGCTGGCACATATTTCAGTCCAAGTCAAGAACTGCTTACTGACAGTTAGTGCATCAGCTATCAATGCTGCTATGTGACATTCACTGAGCATATGGCCTTTTTCACGCCACCGGAAATGCTACTTCCAGTCATCGTCCGCCAACAAAAAATGTTTACGAGGTTGTTAAATGCCCACACCAGAAAAAAAAGACGATCATGTCTGTGTGCATGTCCAAATATTAATGAAGTCTGGAATCTGACACGGTTTCACTGGAATTATCAAATGGCGAGACGAACGTAAACTCGTATAGGCACGGTTTAGCTGAGACTCATCTCTTGACAGGTATGCTGGTAGTCTTTTTCTGAAATAATTATTATTATCTAAATTACAGTATGCCTGTCTTAACTGAAATGGTGCTCACCAGTGGAGGCTCCTCCTCCGAGGAAGGGGAGGACCATTCTCCTCAGTGAATGTCATTTTTTTTGTGAAAGATTAAAAAAGTTATCCTTTTTAGATAAAACTATAGTAAATATATTTACATGTCACCAAATAATTGATTAAAACACACTGTTTTGCAATGAAGGTATACAGTAGCCTCAGCAGCACTCTGTAGAGTATAATCATGGTGTAGCTGGAGGACAGCTATTTTCTGTCCTCCTCTGGGTACATTGACTTCAATAAAAAACCTAGGAGACTCATGGTTCTTACCCCCTTCCATAGACTTAGACAGTAATTATGACAACTTCCAGAGGATGTCCAACCTATCAGAGCTTTTGTAGCATGAACTGACATGTTGTCCAACCAATCAAAGGATCAGATAATGAATCTAGTACTGAAAGCTAGCTAGCACTGCAGTGCATAAAATGTGGTGAGTAGTTGACTCAAAGAGAGAGAAAGACAATAGTTGAACAGTTTAACAAATTAATTTCTTTCAAAATTAAGAAGGAAGAGAGAGAGAGAGAGAGAGAGCTAGCTATATTTCGTAGTATATATATTCTTTACTTTCACTTTTACTTACTTAGCTAGCATCGAATGCAGCTAGCTAGTTTAGCCTACTCAAACATCTGACTCAAACAGAGAGGGATGCTATGTTAGCTAGCTGGCTATGGCTATCTAACACTGGAACTCTTCCAAGTCAAGGTAATCTTTTAGTTTTATTGATTTATTGCCTCCGGGGCCTGCCGGTGTAACTGCTAAACTGCTTGCTGCTGACTGTACACTGTACTGCATGATTGTAGTGGGTTTACTAATGCATTAGTTCTAGTAGCTATGTTGACTATGATGTGACAATGTCTGTGTGTAGTGGTTAGCGGTCATGATATGAAGGTTTGACTTGGAAAGGTTTTTTCGCCTGGTCAAAGACAGCTGATGTGTTGTGCACTGAAGTCCACAAGCGAAGGAACAAGGTGAGAGGAGGAGAGTGCGTAGATAGATGCAAGAAGGAATTATATACTGTATACAATGAGCTGTTTGTATGTGACTGCTATGAAAGTGAACTGTGTGAAAGTGAACTGTTTGCGTGTGATCAGGGGTGAATTCATTCTGCCTTTTCTGTTGAAAAATGTTTCTTAAACGGAAGCAAACAAACGAAACGGAGATAAACATGCCTGAATTTGTCCAATATAAACTCTTGTTTGCAACTGTTGGACTAATGATTACACCCTAGATCAGCTAGATGCAGGCAAGAGTATGCAAGGCGGTATTGAATGTGTCACTGTCTGTCACATTGGGTGTGTTTGTAAATTCGGAGCGTTGTCAGATTGTCCGTTTGTAAATTCAGAGCGCCTTGCTCTCGGAGCGTTCAAAGCCCACAGTGGTCGCTCTGGCCAAGGAGTAAGGTTGATCCGAGCGTTCTGACATCACAACGGCAGTCAAGCACCCAAGCTAACCGGCTAAAGTTGGCTAGATTGCTAGCTGCTTCCAGACACAAATGAGAGAACACCTTACTCACCCTAGCAGAGCTGGTTAGGCTGTTTTCATGTTATCTAGAGCGTTGGTGACTGTAACTGTGCTGCTGGCAACAATTTAGTTGTTTTTTTTGCCGATGTTTAATTACACCAGTCATATTCATCAGGTGTTGCGCGTTCATAAATTCATCAGTTATTCTGCGCTCTGGCACACAGATGAGAGTGCTCTGAAATCGGAGTAGATAGCTAGAGTGAATTTACAAACGCACCCCTTGACCACCGATCGCCACTGGTGCTCACATAACTATCATTAGCTGGCTAAGGTTAGCATGCTAACTAGCTACACTGACAGCTGTCAGTCACTGTCCTATTTGTTGTAATTTCTCTGCTACACATGGAAATCAACGTTCACACCCCCAATTCCTGAATATGTATTAGCAGCCTGCATTTTTCTTTGAGTTGGAACCTAAACGAGAATTTCACTCTAGGACAGGAATTACTCGAAATATGTTGCGGCAACTTCTTCTGAGGGGGGCCTTTTGGTGCTTTCAAGACAACTGGGAATTCTGAAACAACCCAGGTCAAAATCATGACTGGTGATCTTCCGGTTGGAAAGTCGGAGCTCTAGAAAAATGCCAAAGTTTCCGACTTGGAACTCCGAGTTAGATGACAGTTCAAACTATTTTTCCAAGTTGGAGCAACAAAAAAAAATCATAATTCCCAGTTCTCAGTTGTTTTGAATGCGACATTTAACGTTACCAAAGATGGTGGGTTTCTACCTACCAGCTCTAACAGTCTCACGTCAAAATTAGACATTCATCTATGTTTCTCAAACGTCAAATTTCAAAAGTTGTTCCAAACGTCAAATTTAGAAGTGTTTAAGGTTACGTTTAGGCATTAACTCCAAATGTTTAAGGTTAGTCATGCTAGCAGAGGTAAGGGTTAAGGTTTGGGATCGGCTTAAAACAAAAATATTATATCGCTGGATTCAAAGATGCAACCTTTGGAATCAGAGGCAGATGCTTGCACCCATTCACCATCTTTGTCCATAAAGCCCTAGCAAATTTGAAACCTACTTCAAGGTAAGAGCGCTCACTGTTGCCCCTAGTGGCTGGTTTCCACATCATCTCCTGATGTCCTCAGACATGGATGGATGTGGAATACTCACTTGTATCACGGGTGACTTGCTTGGTTTCTATATCATCTCTGACCTTAATTTACTTCGGCTTTCAAAGGTTGACTAAACCAATCTAATAGTAAAGACAGTGACCACTTGATCACTTTATGCAAAAGAGATCTTGGTCTCAGCATGACTCCCTGTCAAAATAAAGGTTCAATAAAAAACAATATGTATATTATTTTCAGGATTTTCTGGTCGACTGATGGACAACTGGATCACATAATCAGAAGAGGAAATTCGGGTTTTTCCAGATTGATGCACCCATATTGCCAGTTTGTTTGCTAGCTAGCAGCTACTGTGTGAAATGGCTTTTGATTTTTCTGCCCAGTTTATGTTCCTGTCCATTCATCGTCCTGTTTATTGTTTTGCATATACTTTGTACACACCTTCCGCTGCTTATTTTCACTCTCACTGTAAATAAAAGTCCTCATCCTGGACATTGCACTGCTAGTAACTTGTCTGCCAGTGCCACCTCATTGAGCGCCACTTCACAGACACATAGGGGCGGTTTCCAGGACACAGATTAAGCCTAGTCCCGGACTCCAGGATTAGGTTTAATCTGTGTCCGGGAAACCTCCCCATTTAGTAAAACATTCTATAATCTCCTCATCAGTTCATGAGTTTGTTACCACATTTGAAACCAATTTGTCTCTTTTCTCCTTTACAGTTGATCGGCAGAAGCATAGCTAGAACGTGAATGGCACGACCTTCATCTCCACAATGTAAATAATGACGAAGGTCAAAGAGCATTCTGGGTTCCTGAGTGATTTCCACACACATGCATGCACACACGCCCCCACACACTGCAATCCAACCTTGATCATTTTCACACCCCTTGACTTTTTCCACATTCTGTTATGTTACAGCCTGAATTTAAAATGGATGAAATTGAAATTTAGTGTTACTGGCCTACACAGACATATTTACAAATTAATTAAAAATGAAAAGCTGAAATGTCTTGAGTCAATAAGTATTCAACCGCCTAAATAAGTTCAGGGGTAAAAATGAGCTTAACAAGTCACATGATTAGTTGCATGGACTCTGTGTGCAATAATAGCGTTTAACATGATTTTTTATGACTTCCTCATCTCTTTACCTAACACACATACAATTATCTGTAAAGTCCCTCAGTCGAGCAGTGAATTTCAAACCCAGATTCAAGCACAAAGACCAGGGAGGTTTTCCAATGCCTCGCAAAGAAGGGCACCTATTGGTAGATGGGTAAAAATTTAAAAGCAGACATTGAATATACCTTTGAGCATGGTGAAGTTATTAATTACACTTTGGATGGTGTATTAATATACCCAATCACTACAAAGATACAGGTGTCCTTCCTAACTCAGTTGCCGGAGAGGAAGGAAACCGCTCAGAGATTTCAACATGAGGACAATGGTGACTTTTAAACAGTTACAGAGTTTAATTGCTGTGATAGGAGAAAACGGAGGATGGATAAACAACATTGTGAAAAGAATGAAGCCTGTACAGAATAAAAATATTCTAAAACATGCATCCTGTTTGCAATAAGGCACTAAAGTGAAACTGAAAGAAATTAACTTTATGTTCTGAATACAAAGCGTTACGTTTAGGGCAAATCCAACACAATATATCACTGAGTACCGCTCTTCATATTTTCAAGCATGGTGGTGGCTGCACCATGTTATGGGTATGCTTGTAATCGGCAAGGACTATGGAGTTTTTTTTTATATAAAAAGAAAAGGAATAGAGCTAAGCACAGGCAAAATCCTAGCGGAAAACCTGGTTCAGTCTGCTTTCCAACAGATACTGGGAGACATATTCACCTTTCAGCAGGACAATAAGCTAAAACACAAGGCCAAATACACACTGGAGTTGCTTACCGAGACAGCATTGAATGATCCTGAATGGCCTAGTTACAGTTTGAAATAAATTGGCTTGAAAATCTATAGCAAGACTTGAAAATGGCTGTCTAGCAATGATCAACAACTAACTTGACAGAGCTTGATGAATAATGTGCAAATATTGTAGAATCCAGGTGTGCAAAGCTCTTAGAGATTTACCCAGAAAGACTCACAGCTGTAGTCACAGCCAAAGGTGATTCTAACATGTATTGACTCAGGGGTGTAAATACTTACAGTAAGGGAAAAAAGTATTTGATCCCCTGCTGATTTTGTACGTTTGCCCACTGACAAAGACATTTTCAGTCTATAATTTTAATGGTAGGTTTATTTGAACAGTGAGAGACAGAATAACAACAACAAAATCCAGAAAAACGCATGTCAAAAATGTTATAAATTGATTTGCATTTTAATGAGGGAAATAAGTATTTGACCCCCTCTCAATCACAAAGATTTCTGGCTCCCAGGTGTCTTTTATACAGGTAACGAGTTGAGATTAGGAGCACACTCTTAAAGGGAGTGCTCCTAATCTCAGTTTGTTACCTGTATAAAAGACACCTGTCCACAGAAGCAATCAATCAATCAGATTCCAAACTCTCCACCATGGCCAAGACCAAAGAGCTCTCCAAGGATGTCAGGGACAAGATTGTAGACCTACACAAGGCTGGAATGGGCTACAAGACCATCGCCAAGCAGCTTGGTGAGAAGGTGACAACAGTTGGTGCGATTATTCGCAAATGGAAGAAACAGAAAATAACTATCAATCTCCCTCGGCCTGGGGCTCCATGCAAGATCTCACCTCGTGGAGTTGCAATGATCATGAGAACGGTGAGGAATCAGCCCAGAACTACACAGGAGGATCTTGTCAATGATCTCAAGGCAGCTGGGACCATAGTCACCAAGAAAATAATTGGTAACACACTACGCTGTGAAGGACTGAAATCCTGCAGCGCCCGCAAGGTCCCCCTGCTCAAGAAAGCACATATACAGGGCCGTCTGAAGTTTGCCAATGAACATCTGAATGATTCAGAGGAGAATTGGGTGAAAGTGTTGTGGTCAGATGAGACCAAAATCGAGCTCTTTGGCATCAACTCAACTCGCCGTGTTTGGAGGAGGAGGAATGCTGCCTATGACTCCAAGAACACCATCCCCACAATCAAACATGGAGGTGGAAACATTATGCTTTGGGGGTGTTTTTCTGCTAAGGGGACAGGACAACTTCACCGCATCAAAGGGACGATGGATGGGTCCATGTACCGTCAAATCTTGGGTGAGAACCTCCTTCCCTCAGCCAGGGCATTGAAAATGGGTCGTGGATGGTTATTCCAGCATGACAATGACCCAAAACACACGGCCAAGGCAACAAAGGAGTAGCTCAAGAAGAAGCACATTAAGGTCCTGGAGTGGCCTAGCCAGTCTCCAGACCTTAATCCCATAGAAAATCTGTGGAGGGAGCTGAAGGTTCGAGTTGCCAAACGTCAGCCTCGAAACCTTAATGACTTGAAGAAGATCTGCAAAGAGGAGTGGAACAAAATCCCTCCTGAGATGTGTGCAAACCTGGTGGCCAACTACAAGAAATGTCTGACCTCTGTGATTGCCAACAAGGGTTTTTCCACCAAGTACTAAGTCATGTTTTGCAGAGGGGTCAAATACTTATTTCCCTCATTAAAATGCAAATCAATTTATAACATTTTTGACATGCGTTTTTCTGGATTTTTTTGTTGTTATTCTGTCTCTCACTGTTCAAATAAACCTACCATTAAAATTATAGACTGATCATGTCTTTGTCAGTGGGCAAACGTACAAAATCAGCAGGGGATCAAATACTTTTTTCCCTCACTGTATGTAAATGAGATAATTCTGTATTTCATTTTCAATAAATTAGCAAAAATGTCTAAAAACATGTTTTCACTTTGTCATTATGAGGTATTGTGTGTGGATGGGTGAGTAAAACACAAAATACTCCAGTTATCATACCCTTCACTAATGTCCTCTTTTCTTCTCCTCGTCCCTCACGACTCACACCCTCCTTTCATCACTCCATCTCTCTCTCGTTTTGTGTCTGTGTATCAGTTCTTCAGGCCCTTGAAGAGCAGAGTCTGTATACTCGGAGAAGCAGGAGAGCGAACAGGGTTTTGTGCCAAATGGCACCCTATTCCCTACCTAGTGCACTTCTTTTGACTGGGCCCTGGTCGTGCACTACAAAAGTAGTGCACTATGTAGGGAATAGGGTGTCATTTGGGATGTTACCTTCATCTGCAAATAACCACATGATGACAACAAATGTCCCAGAGTAGATAGGGTGCCAGCCTTTTTCTGCTCTCATGCCAACTCATTATGGAATTGTTATGTTTGACGTGACATTGAGTGAAAAGAAGTTGGCAATACCACAAATCTGGGACCAGGCTTGAGAAACTCTATTGAAGCTGAAAAGGCTTACCTGAAAGAACTCAAAAGCATCAGAGAGGGTTCATATGAGACATGGAGACCTACTGTACTAACTACTTGCTCAGGGTCAGTGGTGGAAAAAGTACCCAATTGTCATACTTGAGTAAAAGTAAATATACCTCAATAGAAAATGACTCAAGTAAAAGTGAAAGTCACCCAGTAAAATTCTACTTGACTAAAAGTCAAAAAGTATTTAAATATACTTAAGTATCAAAAGTAAATGTAATTGCTAAAATATACTTAAGTATTAAAAGTAAAAATATAAATCCTTTCAAATTCCTTATATTAAGCAAACCAGACGGCATGATTTTCTTGTTTTTTTAATTTACGGATAGCCAGGGGTACACTCCAACACTCAGACATAATTTATAAACAATGCATTTGTGTTTAGTGAGTCCGGCAGATCAGATGCAGTAGGGATGACCAGGGATTTTCTCTTTAAGTGTGTGAATTAGACAATTTTCCTGTCCCGTTCAAAATGTAACAAGTACTTTTGAGTGTCAGGGAAAATGTATGGAGTAGAAAGTACATTATTTTCTTTAGGAATGTAGTGGAGTAAAAGTACAAGTTGTCAAAAATAGAAATAGTCAATTAAAGTACAGATACCCAAAGAAAACGACTTAAGTAGTACTTTAAAGTATTTTTACTTATGTACTTATCACCAATACTCAGGGTCAGGACCCATCATGTGATATTTCTGAACTGGGTGCAGAAAACTGTTTTCAGGTCAGGAATTGAGGACTTGAGTGCAGTCCAAGGTTTGTTCTGAAGGTGGGGGGGGGGGGGGGGGGTTGGCATGTGCCCTACGAAGATAGTTGGCAGAGCCTAAGAGCCTATCAAAGTTGACCGAGATAGGAAAAGAGAGAGAGAGAGTGCAAGGAAATAGGAATGTAAGTAGAGGAAACCAGTGCAGTCAGAAGAGTAAAAAAAAAAAAAAGGTTTAATTTGTTTCATTTTGCACCATAACAACCTCACAGACAGAGTATAAAAGGGGGAAGTTAGAAAATGGCCAATTTCATATATAATTGGCTCTATAAATGTCACAGAGATGTGATTTTCTGTACATCAATACCTGCCTTGTGTAAACCCAGATGTGTGTCCCAAATCACACCCTATTCCCTACAGTATGTAGTGCTCTGGTCAAAAGTAGTGCACTATATACGAAACAGGGTGCTATTTGGGATGTAGCCCAGATGTACGCCAGAGGCTCACCTCAGAATAACCTTTTGAGCACAGAGATGTAACAAACATGTTTATTATTTCATATAGATTGAGGCTAAATAGTACAGTGGGGGAAAAAAGTATTTAGTCAGCCACCAATTGTGCAAGTTCTCCCACTTAAAAAGATGAGAGAGGCCTGTAATTTTCATCATAGGTACACGTCAACTATGGCAGACAAATTGAGAAGAAAAAAATCCAGAAAATCACATTGTAGGATTTTTTATGAATTTATTTGCAAATTATGGTGGAAAATAAGTATTTGGTCACCTACAAACAAGCAAGATTTCTGGCTCTCACAGACCTGTAACTTCTTCTTTAAGAGGCTCCTCTGTCCTCCACTCGTTACCTGTATTAATGGCACCTGTTTAAACTTGTTATCAGTATAAAATACACCTGTCCACAACCTCAAACAGTCACACTCCAAACTCCACTATGGCCAAGACCAAAGAGCTGTCAAAGGACACCAGAAACAAAATTGTAGACCTGCACCAGGCTGGGAAGACTGAATCTGCAATAGGTAAGCAGCTTGGTTTGAAGAAATCAACTGTGGGAGCAATTATTAGGAAATGGAAGACATACAAGACCACTGATAATCTCCCTCGATCTGGGGCTCCACGCAAGATCTCACCCCGTGGGGTCAAAATGATCACAAGAACGGTGAGCAAAAATCCCAGAACCACACGGCGGGACCTAGTGAATGACCTGCAGAGAGCTGGGACCAAAGTAACAAAGCCTACCATCAGTAACACACTACGCCGCCAGGGACTCAAATCCTGCAGTGCCAGACGTGTCCCCCTGCTTAAGCCAGTACATGTCCAGGCCCGTCTGAAGTTTGCTAGAGTGCATTTGGATGATCCAGAAGAGGATTGGGAGAATGTCATATGGTCAGATGAAACCAAAATAGAACTTTTTGGTAAAAACTCAACTCGTCGTGTTTGGAGGACAAAGAATGCTGAGTTGCATCCAAAGAACACCATACCTACTGTGAAGCATGGGGGTGGAAACATCATGCTTTGGGGCTGTTTTTCTGCAAAGGGACCAGGACGACTGATCCGTGTAAAGGAAAGAATGAATGGGGCCATGTATCGTGAGATTTTGAGTGAAAACCTCCTTCCATCAGCAAGGGCATTGAAGATGAAACGTGGCTGGGTCTTTCAGCATGACAATGATCCCAAACACACCGCCCGGGCAACGAAGGAGTGGCTTCGTAAGAAGCATTTCAAGGTCCTGGAGTGGCCTAGCCAGTCTCCAGATCTCAACCCCATAGAAAATCTTTGGAGGGAGTTGAAAGTCCGTGTTGCCCAGCGACAGCCCCAAAACATCACTGCTCTAGAGGAGATCTGCATGGAGGAATGGGCCAAAATACCAGCAACAGTGTGTGAAAACCTTGTGAAGACTTACAGAAAACGTTTGACCTGTGTCATTGCCAACAAAGGGTATATAACAAAGTATTGAGAAACTTTTGTTATTGACCAAATACTTATTTTCCACCATAATTTGCAAATAAATTCATTAAAAATCCTACAATGTGATTTTCTGGATTTTTTTTTCTCATTTTGTCTTTCATAGTTGACGTGTACCTATGATGAAAATTACAGGCCTCTCTCATCTTTTTAAGTGGGAGAACTTGCACAATTGGTGGCTGACTAAATACTTTTTTCCCCCACTGTATGCTGCTAATGTGTTAATGTTTATGAGCCCAAATCCTCTCCTTAGTTAACCCACTTCCTAAAGAAATGTGTTCCAACAGCCTTCCAAAAGCAATGCCCCCCCCCCCCCCCCCCCCCCCCCCCCCCCCCCAGCCTCTCTCCCTCTGACCCTACCTCTCTCTCTATGTGATTATATCTCTCACTCTCTCTCTGACCCTCTCTCTTCTCCCTCTGATCACATTAGGAATATGAAGTGGTGAGAAGATGTTATCACTGTTGATTTATTCAGCTTTGAGGCGAGCCCTTTTCTGCCCCATGCTAAGTGAAAGATGGAGAAGAGAAACAGGATGAGAGAATGATTGTGTCCATTCAGATAGTGAAAGGGATAGTGACCTACAAACATACAGATGTAAGGACATACTTGCACTAACACACTTGCATATACTGTAGCATTTCATAGCATACACATGCAAATATTCAAATTCATTTTCATTTCTTTAGCCTTAATTTAGCAGTTGGATTTTTATATTTCTTGTAAATATTCCAAAAAACAGAAAACCGCAGGGACAAAATTCAAAGATAGGCATAGCTACCAATACGAAGGCATGGCTCTAAAAATTATAGTTAAACAACAACAACAAAAAGTCAGTGAAGTACAAATAATCACATTGTCAAGTTCTACAAAGGGATCTAATCTATCTTAAAGACATTCAGAGGTAAATATGAAGATAGATTCCTATACATTCCAACTTCCAAGCATTACATTTACAATTATACAAATGTTTGTATAAACAGCATAACCTCCCCTGGAAAAATAGTAACGTCAAAAAATAATAAAGTCAAATGTTCTACATCCAAAACAAGTCACCCAGGACAAATAAAAACAAACACAGAGAGAGGTCAAAAGTCATCTAACTGGCCAGCTGCAACCCCCCTTCCCCTATCTGATCAGTAGTCCTTTCCATTCACCATGGATTCCCATGATATTGCACAGTATATAAAAGACCAAGTCCATATTATGGCAAGAAGGGTGAAGTACACATTCTGAATTTTTGACTTTGATAAGGCGCTTTATCAAAAAGTACAAATCATTATATATTTTCTGATTATTTGGGTGCATTTACAAGAGGAGAAAAGGCACTAATTCACCCCAATACTTTTTACATAAAGTCAACATATCTTTGGCTTTTAGAAGGCCTCTGGAAGTCATACGTTTACATTTTATACACACACACACTACTGGTCAAATGTTTTAGAACACCTACTCATTCAAGGGTTTTTCTTAATTTTTTTACTATTTTCTACATTGTAGTGAAAACATTAAAACTATGAAATAACACATATGGAATCATGTAGTAACCAAAAAAGTGTTCAACAAATCTATTTTTTATTTGAGATTCTTCAAATAACCTCCATTTGCCTTGATGACAGCTTTGCACTCTTGGCATTCTCTCAACCAGCTTCATGAAGTCACCTGGAATGCATTTCAATTAACAGGTGTGCCTTCTTAAAAGTTAATTTGTGGAATCTCTTTCCTTCTTAATGCATTTGAGCCAATCAGTTTTGTTGTGACAAGGTAGGGGAGGTATACAGAAGATAGCCCTATTTGGTAAAAGACCAAGTCCATATTATGGCAAGAACAGCTCAAATAAGCAAAGATAAATGACAGTCCATCATTACTTTAAGACATGAAGGTCAGTCAATACGGAATATTTCAAGAACGTTGAACGTTTCTTCAAGTGCAGTCACAAAATCCATCAAGCACCATGATGAAACTGGTTCTCATGAGGACCGCCACAGGAATGCAAAACCAGAGTTATCTCTGCTGCAGAGGATAAGTTCATTAGAGTTACCAGCCTCAGAAATTGCAGGCCAAATAAATGCTTCACGGAGTTCAAGTAACAGACACATCTCAACATCAACTGTTCAGAGGAGACTGTGTGAATCAGGCCTTCATGGTCAAATTGCTGCAAAGAAACCACTACTAAAGGCCACCAATAATAAGAAGAGACTTGCTTGGGCCAAGAAACACGAGCAATGGACATTAGACCGGTGGAAATTTGTCCGTTGGTCTGGAGTCCAAATTTGAGATTTTTGGTTCCAACCGCTGTGTCTTTGTGAGACGCGGTGTGGGTGAACGGATGATCTCTGCATGTGTACTTCCCATCGTAAAGCATGGAGGAGGAGGTGTTATGGTGTGGGGTTGCTTTGCTGGTGACACTCACTGTGATTTATTTAGAATTCAAGGCACACTTAACCAGCATGGCTACCACAGCATTCTGCAGCGATAAGCCATCCCATCTGGTTTGGGCTTAGTGGGACTATCATTTGTTTTTCAACAGGACAATGACCCAACACACCTTCAGGCTGTGTAAGGGCTATTTTACCAAGAAGGAGAGTGATGGAGTGCTGCATCAGATGACCTGGCCTCCACAATCCCCCCGAACCTCAACCCAATTGAGATGGTTTGGGATGAGTCGGACGGCAGAGTGAAGGAAAAGCAGCCAACAAGTGCTCAGCATATGTGGGAACTCCTTCAAGACTGTTGGAAAAGCATTCCAGGTGAAGCTGGTTGAGAGAATGCCAAGAGTGCGCAAAGCTCTCATCAAGGCAAAGGGTGGCTATTTGAAGAATCTCAAATATAAAATATATTTTGATTTGTTTAACACTTTTTTGGTTACTACATGATTCCATGTGTTATTTCACAGTTGTGATGTCTTCACTATTATTCTACAATGTTGAAAATAGTAAAAAATAAAGAAAAACCCTTGAATGAGTAGGTGTTTTAAAACTGTTGTCCGGTAGCGAATATACATATAGTATATCATAAGGCAATTTGGACAGTATAAGCAGTGAATAGAGGTCCCATCCCTTTTAACTTACAGGCAAGTAGTACAATAGTTGTAAAACTCTCCATTTTGAGGTGTGGAATTACCCAGATGGTCCCTCCCCTCCTGTCTGTCAGCGGTAGAGGCTCATGCTGGTACTCTGGTACAGGTACATGTAGGCATCACAGAACAGACGCTTAGCCACGCCCTTCATGTCCCGAGGCACCTGATTGGCCATCTCAGCAGGTGACATGTCCAGGTACATGCCAACCTCTGGACATGCCTCCACCTGGGGAATGTTGAAGCCATCCCTCTCTCCTGAAACACAAACACACACACACAGAGACAGAGACAGAGACAGAGACAGAGACAGAGACAGAGACAGAGAGAGAGAGAGAGAGAGAGAGAGAGAGAGAGAGAGAGAGAGAGAGAGAGAGAGAGAGAGAGAGAGAGAGAGAGAGAGAGAGAGAGAGACAGAGACAGAGACAGAGACAGAGACAGAGACAGAGACAGAGAGAGAGACAGAGAGACACACAGAGACAGAGAGACAGAGAGAGAGAGAGAGACACAGAAAGAGACAGAGAGAGAGACACACAGAGACAGCGAGAGAGAGACAGAGAAAGAGAGAGATAATGAGAGGGAGAGATAATGAGACAGAGAATGAGAGAGACAGAGAATTAGAGAGAGAATGAGAATGAGAGCGAGAGAATGAGAGGGAGAGCGAGAGAGAGACAGAGAGAGAGAGAGAGAGAGAGAGAGAGAGACAGAGAGAGAGAGAGAGATAGAGAGATCCAGAAAAGAGCCGTTAAATTCTATAACCACTTAAAAGGAAGCGATTCCCAAACCTTCCATAACAAAGCAATCACCTACAGAGAGATGAACTTGGAGAAGAGTCCCCTAAGTAAGCTGGTCCTGGAGCTCTGTTCACAAACACAAACAGACCTCACAGAGCCCCAGGACAACAACAACAACAAGATAATTACTTGACACATTGGAAATAATGAACAAAAAAACAGAGCAAACTCGAATGCTATTTGGCCCTAAACAGAGAGTACACAGTGGCAGAATACCTGACCACTGTGACTGACCCAAACTTAAGGAAAGCTTTGACTATGTACAGACTCAGTGAGCATAGCCTTGCTATTGAGAAGGGCCGCCGTAGGCAGACCTGGCTCTCAAAAGAGAAGACAGGCTATGAGCACACTGCCCACAAAATGAGGTGGAAACTGAGCTGCACTTCCTAACCTCCTGCCAAATGTATGACCATATTAGAGACACATATTTCCCTCAGATTACAGAGATCCACAAAGAATTAGAAAACAAACCCAATTTTGATAAACGTCCATATCTACTGGGTGAAAAAAACACAGTGTGCCATCACAGCAGCAATATTTGTGACCTGTTGCCACAAGAAAAGGGCAACCAGTGAAGAACAAACAACATTGCAAATAAAACCCATATTTCTGTTTATTTATTTTCCCATTTGTACTTTAACTATTTGCACATTGTTACAACACTGTATATATACATAATATGACATTTGAAATGTATTTAGTCTTTAGGAACTTCTGAGTGTAATGTTTACTCTTAATATTTGTTTATTTCAGTTTTGTTTACTATCTACTTCACTTGCTTTGGCAATGTTACAGTTTTTCTCAGTCGCTTTGGTGCATTTCTTAGATCAAAAGTGCAATTCTTGATACTACTTGTACAAATTCCAAATCATCTAGTCACTTGTGCACATCATTAAAGCAATTTCTTATTCCTTTGAACAAATTGCAATTGCTTTTGTACATATTGCAATTGATAATGTACAAGTGTCAGCTTTTTTCCACATTTTCAATTGCTCATGTCATGTTGATCAAAATATAGTAGATGGTTCTCTGTTGAATAGTCTTACACCTCAAAACATCTAGGCATTAGTTCCTTGCATAAGCCATTACATGCAAAATTGTTGAACTATTTGTCATAAACTGTCAAGCATAGTTTTACACATTTCTATTAGACCTTTTGTACAAAAACGTAAATTGCTGAATCGTGCAGGTGAAATTAACCCTCACTCATGAAGGAATGTAAAGTGTTAGTTCAACCAACAATCAACCAGTTGTCTAAATTGCTCAAAGGTGCATCTCATGAAGAATCAATTGGCAAGCATATATAGACAGACCACAACACAGAGTTGCAATTTTCCAATAATGGATGGACCAGGAAACGAACAGGGTCAACAGCCAAGAGGAGGAAGAAGAGGAGCAAGGATGCGTGGTGGAAGGCAAAACAGAGGAAGAGGCAGAAGAGGACATAGGCGCATATCTGATGACATAAGGGCCACTATTGTAGACCATGTTGTCAATCATGGCCTTACAATGGCTGAGGCGGGTCGAAGGGTGCAGCCGAATATTGGGAGATCAACCGTGTCCTCAATAGTACAAACGTTTCGAAGAGAGAACAGGTATGTCCACCAATGTACAGTGCACTGTTACTGTATATAAGCAGTATACTGTATACTTCCTACAATGCTTCATATTACAGTAGTCCACTTGTATTTCACAGCATACAGAAATATACTCTATACAGATACATACTGCACCTTACATGCACCCACCTGTATGTTTTACAGTAAAATGTGTGTTCGCATAGTTTTTGTCTATGTGAAAGTGTGCGATGCATCACTGCATTTTTCCACACATAGGACTGCAAGATTACCTCAAACCGGTGGCAGAGGACGCCTTTTCACACCTCAACAGGAGGAGGCTATTTGCACCATGGTCCGAGCAAACAATGCCATGAGACTCAGGGAAATACAAAGGACCATTATAGAAGACAACGATGTCTTTGAAAACATCCATATGGTTAGCATCTCAACCATCGACAGGGTGCTGCATAGAAACCAGATGAGTATGAAACAGCTGTACCGTGTACCATTCCAAAGGAATGAGGACAGAGTTAAGGAGCTACGGTACCAGTATGTACAGGTAAAACATATATCTATGTAACTACTTTACAGCAACATTTTATAGTGTTACATAGTACAGTAAGCATAAACTGCACACATTTCCATTGCTGTGGAAGGAACATGCAATATATGTACATTTTATGTCACTCTTCCTTACCAAAACAAATTCAACTGTGTGTTCTGGGATATAGCATATAATGGAGTTGGAATCAAGTGAACCCTCTCACAACTTTGTATACGTGGATGAGGCTGGCTTCAACCTGACCAAATGCAGAAGGCGGGGTCGGAATATCATCGGTCACAGAGCTACTGTGGATTTGCCAGGCCAACGGGGAGGAAATATCACCATGTGTGCTGCTATTTCGGAGCATGGTGTCCTAACCCATATCCCCCTTTTAGGGCCATACAACACCCAGCATCTACTCAACTTTTTAGAGACTCTCTACAGGGCTCTCATCCCTGATGATGAGAGGGGTCTGTTTAGAGAGGATTTGCCAAAGTATGTGGTCATTTGTGATAATGTGAGTTTCCATCGATCAAACATCATAAGGCAATGGTTTGTGACCCACCCGAGGATGCTCATAGAATTCCTCCCACCTTATTCACCATTCCTTAACCCAATTGAGGAGTTCTTTTCAGCATGGAGGTGGAAGGTGTACGATCGTCAGCCACACACACAGATGACCCTGCTGGCTGCAATGGATGCAGCATGTGAGGACACCACAGTAGACGCCTGCAGAGGATGGATAAGGCATTCCAAAAGATTCTTTCCACGTTGCATTGGAAGGGAAAATATCCGGTGTGATGTGGATGAGAATATGTGGGCTGACAGACAGGAACGTCTGGATGTGTAGAGACAGCACTAGAACAGTGCTGTGGGCAAAGTTGTGCCTTAGGGGTGGTTTCCTGTGTTTCTTTCTAATTTAGTTTTTTTTCCTTTGTGCCCCTTGGGTTGTCCAGTCTCTTTCAATCAATAACCCACATACAGTAATATGTAAATAGTACTGTTGAAATTGATATATGCCATAGAAGTGCAGCCTTGTGCATTTTCAATACAGTAACTGTCATCCAAACTGTAGCCTAAGTTTACATCAGGTAATACTGTCAAAGTACACAGTTCCATTGACAACATGCCTAAACATTTTGACAACCTTGTTCGTGAACAATGACTCAATGACTTATCATTCTGATGACACTGACATGATCATTGGCATGAATATTTACTTTTGAGATGTACTAAGGATTTTAGTGACTGACTAGCTTTAGAAACATATCTATTGTATATTGCAGTTTGTACAAATTGTTTCTGAGAAATGCACTTATTATTTTGCACATGTTAGGGATGATGTGAAAAATGCACCAAAGCGACTGAGAAAAACTGTA
>NW_028158008.1:0-72000 GCF_964263955.1 Coregonus lavaretus
TCATGAAAAGGGTCTAAAATATTTTTTTATGTTCAGCACTAGAAGGACATATGTAGATACAAAGTTTTTTTTATAAAAAATGAAAAGAATAAGTTTTATAAATTTTTCATGAAAAGGGTCTAAAATATTTGTTTTAAGTTCAGCACTAGAAGGACATATGTAGATACAACGTTTTTTTTATAAAAAACATAAAAAATATTTATAAATTTTTCATGAAAAGGGTCTAAAATATATTTTTTAAGTTCAGCACTAGAAGGACATATGTAGATACAACGTTTTTTTTATAAAAAATGAAAAGAATAATTTTTATAAATTTTTCATGAAAAGGGTCTAAAATATTTGTTTTATGTTCAGCACTAGAAGGACATATGTAGATACAACGTTTTTTTTTATAAAAAATGAAAAAAATAATATTTATAAATTTTTCATGAAAAGGGTCTAAAATATTTTTTTTATGTTCAGCACTAGAAGGACATATGTAGATACAAAGTTTTTTTTATAAAAAACATAAAAAATATTTTTTATAAATTTTTCATGAAAAGGGTCTAAAATATATTTTTTAAGTTCAGCACTAGAAGGACATATGTAGATACAACGTTTTTTTTATAAAAAATGAAAAGAATAATTTTTATAAATTTTTCATGAAAAGGGTCTAAAATATTTGTTTTATGTTCAGCACTAGAAGGACATATGTAGATACAAAGTTTTTTTTATAAAAAACATAAAAAATATTTTTTATAAATTTTTCATGAAAAGGGTCTAAAATATATTTTTTAAGTTCAGCACTAGAAGGACATATGTAGATACAACGTTTTTTTTTAATAAAAAATGAAAAAAATAATTTTTATAAATTTTTCATGAAAAGGGTCTAAAAAAATTTGTTTACGTTCAGCACTAGAAGGACATATGTAGATACAAAGTTTTTTTTATAAAAAATGTAAAAAAAAAAATGTATAAATTTTTCATGAAAAGGGTCTAACATATTTTTTTTACGTTCAGCACTAGAAGGACATTTGTAGATACAAAGTTTTTTCATAAAAAACATAAAAAATATTTTTTATAAATTTTTCATGAAAAGGGTCTAAAATATATTTTTTAAGTTCAGCACTAGAAGGACATATGTAGATACAACGTTTTTTTTATAAAAAATGAAAAAAATAATTTTTATAAATGTTTCATGAAAAGGGTCTAAAATATTTTTTTATGTTCAGCACTAGAAGGACATATGTAGATACAAAGTTTTTTTTATAAAAAATGAAAAGAATAATTTTTATAAATTTTTCATGAAAAGGGTCTAAAATATTTGTTTTAAGTTCAGCACTAGAAGGACATATGTAGATACAACGTTTTTTTTATAAAAAATGAAAAGAATAATTTTTATAAATTTTTCATGAAAAGGGTCTAAAATATTTGTTTTATGTTCAGCACTAGAAGGACATATGTAGATACAACGTTTTTTTTTATAAAAAATGAAAAAAATAATATTTATAAATTTTTCATGAAAAGGGTCTAAAATATTTTTTTTATGTTCAGCACTAGAAGGACATATGTAGATACAAAGTTTTTTTTATAAAAAACATAAAAAATATTTTTTATAAATTTTTCATGAAAAGGGTCTAAAATATATTTTTTAAGTTCAGCACTAGAAGGACATATGTAGATACAACGTTTTTTTTAATAAAAAATGAAAAAAATAATTTTTATAAATTTTTCATGAAAAGGGTCTAAAAAAATTTTTTTACGTTCAGCACTAGAAGGACATATGTAGATACAAAGTTTTTTTTATAAAAAATGTAAAAAATTTTTTTTTATAAATTTTTCATGAAAAGGGTCTAAAATATTTTTTTTACGTTCAGCACTAGAAGGACATATGTAGATACAAAGTTTTTTTTATAAAAAATGAAAAAAATAATTTTTATAAATTTTTCATGAAAAGGGTCTAAAATATTATTTTTATGTTCAGCACTAGAAGGACATATGTAGATACAAAGTTTTTTTTATAAAAAATGAAAAAAATACTTTTATAAATTTTTCATGAAAAGGGTCTAAAATATTTTTTTTATGTTTAGCACTAGAAGGACATATGTAGATACAAAGTTTTTTTTATAAAAAATGAAAAGAATAATTTACATAAATCTTTCATGAAAAGGGTCTAAAATATTTGTTTTAAGTTCAGCACTAGAAGGACATATGTAGATACAACGTTTTTTTTATAAAAAATGAAAAAAAAAAATTTTATAAATTTTTCATGAAAAGGGTCTAAAATATTTTTTTTAAGTTCAGCACTAGAAGGACGTATGTAGATACAAAGTTTTTTTTATAAAAAATGAAAAGAATAATTTTTATAAATTTTTCATGAAAAGGGTCTAAAATATTTTTTTTATGTTCAGCACTAGAAGGACATATGTAGATACAAAGTTTTTTTTATAAAAAACGTAAAAAATATTTTTTATAAATTTTTAATGAAAAGGGTCTAAAATATTTTTTTAACGTTCAGCACTAGAAGGACATTTGTAGATACAGTTTTTTCATAAAAAACGTAAAAAATATTTTTTATAAATTTTTCATGAAAAGGGTCTAAAATATATTTTTTAAGTTCAGCACTAGAAGGACATATGTAGATACAACGTTTTTTTTATAAAAAATGAAAAAAATAATTTTTATAAATGTTTCATGAAAAGGGTCTAAAATATTTTTTTTATGTTCAGCACTAGAAGGACATATGTAGATACAACGTTTTTTTTATAAAAAATGAAAAGAATAATTTTTATAAATTTTTCATGAAAAGGGTCTAAAATATTTTTTTTATGTTCAGCACTAGAAGGACATATGTAGATACAAAGTTTTTTTATAAAAAATGAAAAGAATAATTTTTATAAATTTTTCATGAAAAGGGTCTAAAATATTTTTTTTAAGTTCAGCACTAGAAGGACATATGTAGATACAAAGTTTTTTTTATAAAAAATGAAAAGAATAATTTTTATAAATTTTTCATGAAAAGGGTCTAAAATATTTTTTTTATGTTCAGCACTAGAAGTACATATGTAGATACAACGTTTTTTTTATAAAAAATGAAAAAAAATGTTTTTATAAATTTTTCATGAAAAGGGTCTAAAATATTTTTTTTATGTTCAGCACTAGAAGGACATATGTAGATACAACGTTTTTTTTATAAAAAATGAAAAAAAATGTTTTTATAAATTTTTCATGAAAAGGGTCTAAAATATTTTTTTATGTTCAGCACTAGAAGGACATATGTAGATACAACGTTTTTTTTATAAAAAATGAAAAAAAATGTTTTTATAAATTTTTCATGAAAAGGGTCTAAAATATTTTTTTTATGTTCAGCACTAGAAGGACATATGTAGATACAAAGTTTTTTTTATAAAAAACGTAAAAAATATATTTTTTAAATTTTTCATGAAAAGGGTCTAAAATATTTTTTTTAAGTTCAGCACTAGAAGGACATATGTAGATACAACGTTTTTTTTATAAAAAATGAAAAGAATAATTTTTATAAATTTTTCATGAAAAGGGTCTAAAATATTTTTTTTATGTTCAGCACTAGAAGGACATATGTAGATACAAAGTTTTTTTTATAAAAAATGAAAAGAATAATTTTTATAAATTTTTCATGAAAAGGGTCTAAAATATATTTTTTAAGTTCAGCACTAGAAGGACATATGTAGATACAACGTTTTTTTTATAAAAAATGAAAAAAATAATTTTTATAAATGTTTCATGAAAAGGGTCTAAAATATTTTTTTATGTTCAGCACTAGAAGGACATATGTAGATACAAAGTTTTTTTTATAAAAAATGAAAAGAATAATTTTTATAAATTTTTCATGAAAAGGGTCTAAAATATTTGTTTTAAGTTCAGCACTAGAAGGACATATGTAGATACAACGTTTTTTTAATAAAAAATGAAAAGAATAATTTTTATAAATTTTTCATGAAAAGGGTCTAAAATATTTTTTTTATGTTCAGCACTAGAAGGACATATGTAGATACAAAGTTTTTTTTATAAAAAACATAAAAAATATTTTTTATAAATTTTTCATGAAAAGGGTCTAAAATATATTTTTTAAGTTCAGCACTAGAAGGACATATGTAGATACAACGTTTTTTTTATAAAAAATGAAAAGAATAATTTTTATAAATTTTTCATGAAAAGGGTCTAAAATATTTTTTTATGTTCAGCACTAGAAGGACATATGTAGATACAAAGTTTTTTTTATAAAAAATGAAAAGAATAATTTTTATAAATTTTTCATGAAAAGGGTCTAAAATATTTGTTTTATGTTCAGCACTAGAAGGACATATGTAGATACAAAGTTTTTTTTATAAAAAACATAAAAAATATTTTTTATAAATTTTTCATGAAAAGGGTCTAAAATATATTTTTTAAGTTCAGCACTAGAAGGACATATGTAGATACAACGTTTTTTTTATAAAAAATGAAAAGAATAATTTTTATAAATTTTTCATGAAAAGGGTCTAAAATATTTGTTTTATGTTCAGCACTAGAAGGACATATGTAGATACAAAGTTTTTTTTATAAAAAACATAAAAAATATTTTTTATAAATTTTTCATGAAAAGGGTCTAAAATATATTTTTTAAGTTCAGCACTAGAAGGACATATGTAGATACAACGTTTTTTTTTAATAAAAAATGAAAAAAATAATTTTTATAAATTTTTCATGAAAAGGGTCTAAAAAAATTTGTTTACGTTCAGCACTAGAAGGACATATGTAGATACAAAGTTTTTTTTATAAAAAATGTAAAAAAAAAAATGTATAAATTTTTCATGAAAAGGGTCTAACATATTTTTTTTACGTTCAGCACTAGAAGGACATTTGTAGATACAAAGTTTTTTCATAAAAAACATAAAAAATATTTTTTATAAATTTTTCATGAAAAGGGTCTAAAATATATTTTTTAAGTTCAGCACTAGAAGGACATATGTAGATACAACGTTTTTTTTATAAAAAATGAAAAAAATAATTTTTATAAATGTTTCATGAAAAGGGTCTAAAATATTTTTTTATGTTCAGCACTAGAAGGACATATGTAGATACAAAGTTTTTTTTATAAAAAATGAAAAGAATAATTTTTATAAATTTTTCATGAAAAGGGTCTAAAATATTTGTTTTAAGTTCAGCACTAGAAGGACATATGTAGATACAACGTTTTTTTTATAAAAAATGAAAAGAATAATTTTTATAAATTTTTCATGAAAAGGGTCTAAAATATTTGTTTTATGTTCAGCACTAGAAGGACATATGTAGATACAACGTTTTTTTTTATAAAAAATGAAAAAAATAATATTTATAAATTTTTCATGAAAAGGGTCTAAAATATTTTTTTTATGTTCAGCACTAGAAGGACATATGTAGATACAAAGTTTTTTTTATAAAAAACATAAAAAATATTTTTTATAAATTTTTCATGAAAAGGGTCTAAAATATATTTTTTAAGTTCAGCACTAGAAGGACATATGTAGATACAACGTTTTTTTTAATAAAAAATGAAAAAAATAATTTTTATAAATTTTTCATGAAAAGGGTCTAAAAAATTTTTTTTACGTTCAGCACTAGAAGGACATATGTAGATACAAAGTTTTTTTTATAAAAAATGTAAAAAAAATTTTTTTATAAATTTTTCATGAAAAGGGTCTAAAATATTTTTTTTACGTTCAGCACTAGAAGGACATATGTAGATACAAAGTTTTTTTTATAAAAAATGAAAAAAATAATTTTTATAAATTTTTCATGAAAAGGGTCTAAAATATTATTTTTATGTTCAGCACTAGAAGGACATATGTAGATACAAAGTTTTTTTTATAAAAAATGAAAAAAATACTTTTATAAATTTTTCATGAAAAGGGTCTAAAATATTTTTTTTATGTTTAGCACTAGAAGGACATATGTAGATACAAAGTTTTTTTTATAAAAAATGAAAAGAATAATTTACATAAATCTTTCATGAAAAGGGTCTAAAATATTTGTTTTAAGTTCAGCACTAGAAGGACATATGTAGATACAACGTTTTTTTTATAAAAAATGAAAAAAAAAAATTTTATAAATTTTTCATGAAAAGGGTCTAAAATATTTTTTTTAAGTTCAGCACTAGAAGGACGTATGTAGATACAAAGTTTTTTTTATAAAAAATGAAAAGAATAATTTTTATAAATTTTTCATGAAAAGGGTCTAAAATATTTTTTTTATGTTCAGCACTAGAAGGACATATGTAGATACAAAGTTTTTTTTATAAAAAACGTAAAAAATATTTTTTATAAATTTTTAATGAAAAGGGTCTAAAATATTTTTTTAACGTTCAGCACTAGAAGGACATTTGTAGATACAGTTTTTTCATAAAAAACGTAAAAAATATTTTTTATAAATTTTTCATGAAAAGGGTCTAAAATATATTTTTTAAGTTCAGCACTAGAAGGACATATGTAGATACAACGTTTTTTTTATAAAAAATGAAAAAAATAATTTTTATAAATGTTTCATGAAAAGGGTCTAAAATATTTTTTTTATGTTCAGCACTAGAAGGACATATGTAGATACAACGTTTTTTTTATAAAAAATGAAAAGAATAATTTTTATAAATTTTTCATGAAAAGGGTCTAAAATATTTTTTTTATGTTCAGCACTAGAAGGACATATGTAGATACAAAGTTTTTTTATAAAAAATGAAAAGAATAATTTTTATAAATTTTTCATGAAAAGGGTCTAAAATATTTTTTTTAAGTTCAGCACTAGAAGGACATATGTAGATACAAAGTTTTTTTTATAAAAAATGAAAAGAATAATTTTTATAAATTTTTCATGAAAAGGGTCTAAAATATTTTTTTTAAGTTCAGCACTAGAAGGACATATGTAGATACAACGTTTTTTTTATAAAAAATGAAAAAAATAATTTTTATAAATGTTTCATGAAAAGGGTCTAAAATATTGTTTTTATGTTCAGCACTAGAAGGACATATGTATATACAAAGTTTTTTTTATAAAAAATGAAAAGAATAATTTTTATAAATTTTTCATGAAAAGGGTCTAAAATATTTTTTTTAAGTTCAGCACTAGAAGGACATATGTAGATACAAAGTTTTTTTTATAAAAAACGTAAAAAATATATTTTTTAAATTTTTCATGAAAAGGGTCTAAAATATATTTTTTAAGTTCAGCACTAGAAGGACATATGTAGATACAACGTTTTTTTTAATAAAAAATGAAAAAAATAATTTTTATAAATGTTTCATGAAAAGGGTCTAAAATATTTTTTTTAAGTTCAGCACTAGAAGGACATATGTAGATACAACGTTTTTTTTATAAAAAATGAAAATAATAATTTTTATAAATTTTTCATGAAAAGGGTCTAAAATATTTTTTTTATGTTCAGCACTAGAAAGACATATGTAGATACAAAGTTTTTTTTATAAAAAATGAAAAGAATAATTTTTATACATTTTTCATGAAAAGGGTCTACAATATTTTTTTTAAGTTCAGCACTAGGACATATGTAGATACAAAGGTTTTTTTATAAAAAATGAAAAGAATAATTTTTATAAATTTTTCATGAAAAGGGTCTAAAATATTTTTTTTATGTTCAGCACTAGAAGGACATATGTAGATACAAAGTTTTTTTTATAAAAAACGTAAAAAAAAATTTTTATAAATTTTTCATGCAAATGGTCTAAAATATTTTTTTTACTGTCAGCACTAGAAGGACATATGTAGATACAAAGTTTTTTTTATAAAAAATGAAAAAAATATTTTTTATAAATTTTTCATGAAAAGGGTCAAAAATATTTTTTTTAAGTTCAGCAGTAGAAGGACATATGTAGATACAACGTTTTTTTAATAAAAAATGAAAATAATAATTTTTATAAATTTTTCATGAAAAGGGTCTAAAATATTTTATTTATGTTCATCACTAGAAAGACATATGTAGATACAAAGTTTTTTTTATAAAAAATGAAAAGAATAATTTTTATACATTTTTCATGAAAAGGGTCTACAATATTTTTTTTAAGTTCAGCACTAGAAGGACATATGTAGATACAAAGGTTTTTTTATAAAAAATGAAAAGAATAATTTTTATAAATTTTTCATGAAAAGGGTCTAAAATATTTTTTTTATGTTCAGCACTAGAAGGACATATGTAGATACAAAGTTTTTTTTATAAAAAACGTAAAAAAAAATTTTTATAAATTTTTCATGCAAATGGTCTAAAATATTTTTTTTACTGTCAGCACTAGAAGGACATATGTAGATACAAAGTTTTTTTTATAAAAAATGAAAAAAATATTTTTTATAAATTTTTCATGAAAAGGGTCAAAAATATTTTTTTTAAGTTCAGCACTAGAAGGACATATGTAGATACAACGTTTTTTTTATAAAAAATGAAAAAAAATGTTTTTATAAATTTTTCATGAAAAGGGTCTAAAATATTTTTTTTATGTTCAGCACTAGAAGGACATATGTAGATACAAAGTTTTTTTTATAAAAAACGTAAAAAATATATTTTTTAAATTTTTCATGAAAAGGGTCTAAAATATATTTTTTAAGTTCAGCACTAGAAGGACATATGTAGATACAACGTTTTTTTTTATAAAAAATGAAAAAAATAATTTTTATAAATTTTTCATGAAAAGGGTCTAACATATTTTTTTTACGTTCAGCACTAGAAGGACATATGTAGATACAAAGTTTTTTTTTATAAAAAATGAAAAAAATATTTGTTATACATTTTTCATGAAAAGGGTCAAAAATATTTTTTTTAAGTTCAGCACTAGAAGGACATATGTAGATACAACGTTTTTTTTATAAAAAATGAAAAAAATAATTTTTATAAATGTTTCATGAAAAGGGTCTAAAATATTGTTTTTATGTTCAGCACTAGAAGGACATATGTAGATACAAAGTTTTTTTTATAAAAAACGTAAAAAATATATTTTTAAAATTTTTCATGAAAAGGGTCTAACATATTTTTTTTAAGTTCAGCACTAGAAGGACATATGTAGATACAAAGGTTTTTTTATAAAAAATGAAAAGAATAATTTTTATAAATTTTTCATGAAAAGGGTCTAAAATATTTTTTTTATGTTCAGCACTAGAAGGACATATGTAGATACAAAGTTTTTTTTATAAAAAACGTAAAAAAATTTTTTTATAAATTTTTCATGCAAATGGTCTAAAATTTTTTTTTTTACTGTCAGCACTAGAAGGACATATGTAGATACAAAGTTTTTTTTATAAAAAATGAAAAAAATATTTTTTATAAATTTTTCATGAAAAGGGTCAAAAATATTTTTTTTAAGTTCAGCAGTAGAAGGACATATGTAGATACAACGTTTTTTTTATAAAAAATGAAAAAAAATGTTTTTATAAATTTTTCATGAAAAGGGTCTAAAATATTTTTTGTATGTTCAGCACTAGAAGGACATATGTAGATACAACGTTTTTTTTATAAAAAATGAAAAAAAATGTTTTAATAAATTTTTCATGAAAAGGGTGTAAAATATTTTTTTTATGTTCAGCACTAGAAGGACATATGTAGATACAAAGTTTTTTTTATAAAAAACGTAAAAAATATATTTTTTAAATTTTTCATGAAAAGGGTCTAAAATATATTTTTTAAGTTCAGCACTAGAAGGACATATGTAGATACAACGTTTTTTTTTATAAAAAATGAAAAAAATAATTTTTATAAATTTTTCATGAAAAGGGTCTAACATATTTTTTTTAAGTTCAGCACTAGAAGGACATATGTAGATACAAAGGTTTTTTTATAAAAAATGAAAAGAATAATTTTTATAAATTTTTCATGAAAAGGGTCTAACATATTTTTTTTACGTTCAGCACTAGAAGGACATATGTAGATACAAAGTTTTTTTTATAAAAAATGAAAAAAATATTTGTTATACATTTTTCATGAAAAGGGTCAAAAATATATTTTTTAAGTTCAGCACTAGAAGGACATATGTAGATACAACGTTTTTTTTATAAAAAATGAAAAAAATAATTTTTATAAATGTTTCATGAAAAGGGTCTAAAATATTGTTTTTATGTTCAGCACTAGAAGGACATATGTATATACAAAGTTTTTTTTATAAAAAATGAAAAGAATAATTTTTATAAATTTTTCATGAAAAGGGTCTAAAATATTTTTTTTAAGTTCAGCACTAGAAGGACATATGTAGATACAAAGTTTTTTTTATAAAAAACGTAAAAAATATATTTTTTAAATTTTTCATGAAAAGGGTCTAAAATATATTTTTTAAGTTCAGCACTAGAAGGACATATGTAGATACAACGTTTTTTTTATAAAAAATGAAAAAAAATGTTTTTATAAATTTTTCATGAAAAGGGTCTAAAATATTTTTTTTATGTTCAGCACTAGAAGGACATATGTAGATACAAAGTTTTTTTTATAAAAAATGAAAAATATATTTGTTATACATTTTTCATGAAAAGGGTCAAAAATATTGTTTTTAAGTTCAGCACTAGAAGGACATATGTAGATACAACGTTTTTTTTATAAAAAATGAAAAAAATAATTTTTATAAATGTTTCATGAAAAGGGTCTAAAATATTGTTTTTATGTTCAGCACTAGAAGGACATATGTATATACAAAGTTTTTTTTATAAAAAATGAAAAGAATAATTTTTATAAATTTTTCATGAAAAGGGTCTAAAATATTTTTTTTACGTTCAGCACTAGAAGGACATATGTAGATACAAAGTTTTTTTTATAAAAAATGAAAAAAATATTTTTTATACATTTTTCATGAAAAGGGTCTAAAATATTTTTTTTATGTTCAGCACTAGAAGGACATATGTAGATACAAAGTTTTTTTTATAAAAAACGTAAAAAATATTTTTTATAAATTTTTAATGAAAAGGGTCTAAAATATTTTTTTAACGTTCAGCACTAGAAGGACATTTGTAGATACAGTTTTTTCATAAAAAACGTAAAAAATATTTTTTATAAATTTTTCATGAAAAGGGTCTAAAATATATTTTTTAAGTTCAGCACTAGAAGGACATATGTAGATACAACGTTTTTTTTATAAAAAATGAAAAAAATAATTTTTATAAATGTTTCATGAAAAGGGTCTAAAATATTTTTTTTATGTTCAGCACTAGAAGGACATATGTAGATACAAAGTTTTTTTTATAAAAAATGAAAAGAATAATTTTTATAAATCTTTCATGAAAAGGGTCTAAAATATTTGTTTTAAGTTCAGCACTAGAAGGACATATGTAGATACAACGTTTTTTTTATAAAAAATGAAAAAAATATTTTTTATAAATTTTTCATGAAAAGGGTCTAAAATATTTTTTTTAAGTTCAGCACTAGAAGGACATATGTAGATACAACGTTTTTTTTATAAAAAATGAAAAGAATAATTTTTATAAATTTTTCATGAAAAGGGTCTAAAATATTTTTTTTATGTTCAGCACTAGAAGGACATATGTAGATACAAAGTTTTTTTTATAAAAAATGAAAAGAATAATTTTTATAAATTTTTCATGAAAAGGGTCTAAAATATTTTTTTAAGTTCAGCACTAGAAGGACATATGTAGATACAAAGTTTTTTTTATAAAAAATGAAAAGAATAATTTTTATAAATTTTTCATGAAAAGGGTCTAAAATATTTTTTTAAGTTCAGCACTAGAAGGACATATGTAGATACAAAGTTTTTTTTATAAAAAATGAAAAGAATAATTTTTATAAATTTTTCATGAAAAGGGTCTAAAATATTTTTTTTATGTTCAGCACTAGAAGGACATATGTAGATACAACGTTTTTTTTATAAAAAATGAAAAAAAATGTTTTTATAAATTTTTCATGAAAAGGGTCTAAAATATTTTTTTTATGTTCAGCACTAGAAGGACATATGTAGATACAACGTTTTTTTTATAAAAAATGAAAAAAAATGTTTTTATAAATTTTTCATGAAAAGGGTCTAAAATATTTTTTTTATGTTCAGCACTAGAAGGACATATATGGAGATACAAAGTTTTTTTTATAAAAAACGTAAAAAATATATTTTTTAAATTTTTCATGAAAAGGGTCTAAAATATATTTTTTAAGTTCAGCACTAGAAGGACATATGTAGATACAACGTTTTTTTTATAAAAAATGAAAAGAATAATTTTTATAAATTTTTCATGAAAAGGGTCTAAAATATTTGTTTTATGTTCAGCACTAGAAGGACATATGTAGATACAACGTTTTTTTTTATAAAAAATGAAAAAAATAATATTTATAAATTTTTCATGAAAAGGGTCTAAAATATTTTTTTTATGTTCAGCACTAGAAGGACATATGTAGATACAAAGTTTTTTTTATAAAAAACATAAAAAATATTTTTTATAAATTTTTCATGAAAAGGGTCTAAAATATATTTTTTAAGTTCAGCACTAGAAGGACATATGTAGATACAACGTTTTTTTTATAAAAAATGTAAAAAAAAATTTTTTATAAATTTTTCATGAAAAGGGTCTAAAATATTTTTTTTACGTTCAGCACTAGAAGGACATATGTAGATACAAAGTTTTTTTATAAAAAATGAAAAAAATAATTTTTATAAATTTTTCATGAAAAGGGTCTAAAATATTTTTTTTATGTTCAGCACTAGAAGGACATATGTAGATACAAAGTTTTTTTTATAAAAAACGTTAAAAATATTTTTTATAAATTTTTTATGAAAAGGGTCTAAAATATTTTTTTAACGTTCAGCACTAGAAGGACATTTGTAGATACAAAGTTTTTTCATAAAAAACATAAAAAATATTTTTTATAAATTTTTCATGAAAAGGGTCTAAAATATATTTTTTAAGTTCAGCACTAGAAGGACATATGTAGATACAACGTTTTTTTTTATAAAAAATGAAAAAAATAATTTTTATAAATGTTTCATGAAAAGGGTCTAAAATATTTTTTTTATGTTCAGCACTAGAAGGACATATGTAGATACAAAGTTTTTTTTATAAAAAATGAAAAGAATAATTTTTATAAATTTTTCATGAAAAGGGTCTAAAATATTTGTTTTAAGTTCAGCACTAGAAGGACATATGTAGATACAACGTTTTTTTTATAAAAAATGAAAAGAATAATTTTTATAAATTTTTCATGAAAAGGGTCTAAAATATTTTTTTTATGGTCAGCACTAGAAGGACATATGTAGATACAACGTTTTTTTTATAAAAAACATAAAAAATATTTATAAATTTTTCATGAAAAGGGTCTAAAATATTTTTTTTTACATTCAGCACTAGAAGGACATATGTAGATACAACGTTTTTTTTAATAAAAAATGAAAAAAATAATTTTTATAAATTTTTCCTGAAAAGGGTCTAAAAAAATTTTTTTACGTTCAGCACTAGAAGGACATATGTAGATACAAAGTTTTTTTTATAAAAAATGTAAAAAAAAATTTTTTATAAATTTTTCATGAAAAGGGTCTAAAATATTTTTTTAACGTTCAGCACTAGAAGGACATATGTAGATACAAAGTTTTTTTTATAAAAAATGAAAAATATATTTGTTATACATTTTTCATGAAAAGGGTCAAAAATATTTTTTTTAAGTTCAGCACTAGAAGGACATATGTAGATACAACGTTTTTTTTATAAAAAATGAAAAAAATAATTTTTATAAATGTTTCATGAAAAGGGTCTAAAATATTGTTTTTATGTTCAGCACTAGAAGGACATATGTATATACAAAGTTTTTTTTATAAAAAATGTAAAAAAAATTTTTTTATAAATTTTTCATGAAAAGGGTCTAAAATATTTTTTTAACGTTCAGCACTAGAAGGACATATGTAGATACAAAGTTTTTTTTATAAAAAATGAAAAATATATTTGTTATACATTTTTCATGAAAAGGGTCAAAAATATTTTTTTTAAGTTCAGCACTAGAAGGACATATGTAGATACAACGTTTTTTTTATAAAAAATGAAAAAAATAATTTTTATAAATGTTTCATGAAAAGGGTCTAAAATATTGTTTTTATGTTCAGCACTAGAAGGACATATGTATATACAAAGTTTTTTTTATAAAAAATGAAAAGAATAATTTTTATAAATTTTTAATGAAAAGGGTCTAAAATATTTTTTTAACGTTCAGCACTAGAAGGACATTTGTAGATACAGTTTTTTCATAAAAAACGTAAAAAATATTTTTTATAAATTTTTCATGAAAAGGGTCTAAAATATATTTTTTAAGTTCAGCACTAGAAGGACATATGTAGATACAACGTTTTTTTTTATAAAAAATGAAAAAAATAATTTTTATAAATGTTTCATGAAAAGGGTCTAAAATATTTTTTTTACGTTCAGCACTAGAAGGACATATGTAGATACAACGTTTTTTTTATAAAAAATGAAAAAAAATGTTTTTATAAATTTTTCATGAAAAGGGTCTAAAATATTTTTTTTATGTTCAGCACTAGAAGGACATATGTAGATACAACGTTTTTTTTATAAAAAATGAAAAAAAATGTTTTTATAAATTTTTCATGAAAAGGGTCTAAAATATTGTTTTTATGTTCAGCACTAGAAGGACATATGTATATACAAAGTTTTTTTTATAAAAAATGAAAAGAATAATTTTTATAAATTTTTCATGAAAAGGGTCTAAAATATATTTTTTAAGTTCAGCACTAGAAGGACATATGTAGATACAAAGTTTTTTTTATAAAAAATGAAAAATATATTTGTTATACATTTTTCATGAAAAGGGTCAAAAATATTTTTTTTAAGTTCAGCACTAGAAGGACATATGTAGATACAACGTTTTTTTTATAAAAAATGAAAAAAATAATTTTTATAAATGTTTCATGAAAAGGGTCTAAAATATTGTTTTTATGTTCAGCACTAGAAGGACATATGTATATACAAAGTTTTTTTTATAAAAAATGAAAAGAATAATTTTTATAAATTTTTCATGAAAAGGGTCTAAAATATTTTTTTTACGTTCAGCACTAGAAGGACATATGTAGATACAAAGTTTTTTTTATAAAAAATGAAAAAAATATTTTTTATACATTTTTCATGAAAAGGGTCTAAAATATTTTTTTTATGTTCAGCACTAGAAGGACATATGTAGATACAAAGTTTTTTTTATAAAAAACGTAAAAAATATTTTTTATAAATTTTTAATGAAAAGGGTCTAAAATATTTTTTTAACGTTCAGCACTAGAAGGACATTTGTAGATACAGTTTTTTCATAAAAAACGTAAAAAATATTTTTTATAAATTTTTCATGAAAAGGGTCTAAAATATATTTTTTAAGTTCAGCACTAGAAGGACATATGTAGATACAACGTTTTTTTTTATAAAAAATGAAAAAAATAATTTTTATAAATGTTTCATGAAAAGGGTCTAAAATATTTTTTTTATGTTCAGCACTAGAAGGACATATGTAGATACAACGTTTTTTTTATAAAAAATGAAAAAAAATGTTTTTATAAATTTTTCATGAAAAGGGTCTAAAATATTTTTTTTATGTTCAGCACTAGAAGGACATATGTAGATACAACGTTTTTTTTATAAAAAATGAAAAAAAATGTTTTTATAAATTTTTCATGAAAAGGGTCTAAAATATATTTTTTAAGTTCAGCACTAGAAGGACATATGTAGATACAAAGTTTTTTTTATAAAAAATGAAAAATATATTTGTTATACATTTTTCATGAAAAGGGTCAAAAATATTTTTTTTAAGTTCAGCACTAGAAGGACATATGTAGATACAACGTTTTTTTTATAAAAAATGAAAAAAATAATTTTTATAAATGTTTCATGAAAAGGGTCTAAAATATTGTTTTTATGTTCAGCACTAGAAGGACATATGTATATACAAAGTTTTTTTTATAAAAAATGAAAAGAATAATTTTTATAAATTTTTCATGAAAAGGGTCTAAAATATTTTTTTTACGTTCAGCACTAGAAGGACATATGTAGATACAAAGTTTTTTTTATAAAAAATGAAAAAAATATTTTTTATACATTTTTCATGAAAAGGGTCTAAAATATTTTTTTTATGTTCAGCACTAGAAGGACATATGTAGATACAAAGTTTTTTTTATAAAAAACGTAAAAAATATTTTTTATAAATTTTTAATGAAAAGGGTCTAAAATATTTTTTTAACGTTCAGCACTAGAAGGACATTTGTAGATACAGTTTTTTCATAAAAAACGTAAAAAATATTTTTTATAAATTTTTCATGAAAAGGGTCTAAAATATATTTTTTAAGTTCAGCACTAGAAGGACATATGTAGATACAACGTTTTTTTTTATAAAAAATGAAAAAAATATTTTTTATAAATTTTTCATGAAAAGGGTCTAAAATATTTTTTTTATGTTCAGCACTAGAAGGACATATGTAGATACAAAGTTTTTTTTATAAAAAATGAAAAGAATAATTTTTATAAATCTTTCATGAAAAGGGTCTAAAATATTTGTTTTAAGTTCAGCACTAGAAGGACATATGTAGATACAACGTTTTTTTTATAAAAAATGAAAAAAATATTTTTTATAAATTTTTCATGAAAAGGGTCTAAAATATTTTTTTTAAGTTCAGCACTAGAAGGACATATGTAGATACAACGTTTTTTATAAAAAATGAAAAGAATAATTTTTATAAATTTTTCATGAAAAGGGTCTAAAATATTTTTTTTATAATCAGCACTAGAAGGACATATGTAGATACAAAGTTTTTTTTATAAAAAATGAAAAGAATAATTTTTATAAATTTTTCATGAAAAGGGTCTAAAATATTTTTTTTACGTTCAGCACTAGAAGGACATATGTAGATACAAAGTTTTTTTTATAAAAAATGAAAAAAATATTTTTTATACATTTTTCATGAAAAGGGTCTAAAATATTTTTTTTATGTTCAGCACTAGAAGGACATATGTAGATACAAAGTTTTTTTTATAAAAAATGAAAAAAATATTTTTTATACATTTTTAATGAAAAGGGTCTAAAATATTTTTTTAACGTTCAGCACTAGAAGGACATTTGTAGATTCAGTTTTTTCATAAAAAACGTAAAAAATATTTTTTATAAATTTTTCATGAAAAGGGTCTAAAATATATTTTTTAAGTTCAGCACTAGAAGGACATATGTAGATACAACGTTTTTTTTTATAAAAAATGAAAAAAATAATTTTTATAAATGTTTCATGAAAAGGGTCTAAAATATTTTTTTTACGTTCAGCACTAGAAGGACATATGTAGATACAACGTTTTTTTTATAAAAAATGAAAAAAAATGTTTTTATAAATTTTTCATGAAAAGGGTCTAAAATATTTTTTTTATGTTCAGCACTAGAAGGACATATGTAGATACAACGTTTTTTTTATAAAAAATGAAAAAAAATGTTTTTATAAATTTTTCATGAAAAGGGTCTAAAATATTGTTTTTATGTTCAGCACTAGAAGGACATATGTATATACAAAGTTTTTTTTATAAAAAATGAAAAGAATAATTTTTATAAATTTTTCATGAAAAGGGTCTAAAATATATTTTTTAAGTTCAGCACTAGAAGGACATATGTAGATACAAAGTTTTTTTTATAAAAAATGAAAAATATATTTGTTATACATTTTTCATGAAAAGGGTCAAAAATATTTTTTTTAAGTTCAGCACTAGAAGGACATATGTAGATACAACGTTTTTTTTATAAAAAATGAAAAAAATAATTTTTATAAATGTTTCATGAAAAGGGTCTAAAATATTGTTTTTATGTTCAGCACTAGAAGGACATATGTATATACAAAGTTTTTTTTATAAAAAATGAAAAGAATAATTTTTATAAATTTTTCATGAAAAGGGTCTAAAATATTTTTTTTACGTTCAGCACTAGAAGGACATATGTAGATACAAAGTTTTTTTTATAAAAAATGAAAAAAATATTTTTTATACATTTTTCATGAAAAGGGTCTAAAATATTTTTTTTATGTTCAGCACTAGAAGGACATATGTAGATACAAAGTTTTTTTTATAAAAAACGTAAAAAATATTTTTTATAAATTTTTAATGAAAAGGGTCTAAAATATTTTTTTAACGTTCAGCACTAGAAGGACATTTGTAGATACAGTTTTTTCATAAAAAACGTAAAAAATATTTTTTATAAATTTTTCATGAAAAGGGTCTAAAATATATTTTTTAAGTTCAGCACTAGAAGGACATATGTAGATACAACGTTTTTTTTTATAAAAAATGAAAAAAATATTTTTTATAAATTTTTCATGAAAAGGGTCTAAAATATTTTTTTTATGTTCAGCACTAGAAGGACATATGTAGATACAAAGTTTTTTTTATAAAAAATGAAAAGAATAATTTTTATAAATCTTTCATGAAAAGGGTCTAAAATATTTGTTTTAAGTTCAGCACTAGAAGGACATATGTAGATACAACGTTTTTTTTATAAAAAATGAAAAAAATATTTTTTATAAATTTTTCATGAAAAGGGTCTAAAATATTTTTTTTAAGTTCAGCACTAGAAGGACATATGTAGATACAACGTTTTTTATAAAAAATGAAAAGAATAATTTTTATAAATTTTTCATGAAAAGGGTCTAAAATATTTTTTTTATAATCAGCACTAGAAGGACATATGTAGATACAAAGTTTTTTTTATAAAAAATGAAAAGAATAATTTTTATAAATTTTTCATGAAAAGGGTCTAAAATATTTTTTTAAATTCAGCACTAGAAGGACATATGTAGATACAAAGTTTTTTTTATAAAAAATGAAAAGAATAATTTTTATAAATTTTTCATGAAAAGGGTCTAAAATATTTTTTTAAATTCAGCACTAGAAGGACATATGTAGATACAAAGTTTTTTTTATAAAAAATGAAAAATATATTTGTTATACATTTTTCATGAAAAGGGTCAAAAATATTTTTTTTAAGTTCAGCACTAGAAGGACATATGTAGATACAACGTTTTTTTTATAAAAAATGAAAAAAATAATTTTTATAAATGTTTCATGAAAAGGGTCTAAAATATTGTTTTTATGTTCAGCACTAGAAGAGGACATATGTATATACAAAGTTTTTTTTATAAAAAATGAAAAGAATAATTTTTATAAATTTTTCATGAAAAGGGTCTAAAATATTTTTTTTACGTTCAGCACTAGAAGGACATATGTAGATACAAAGTTTTTTTTATAAAAAATGAAAAAAATATTTTTTATACATTTTTCATGAAAAGGGTCTAAAATATTTTTTTTATGTTCAGCACTAGAAGGACATATGTAGATACAAAGTTTTTTTTATAAAAAATGAAAAGAATAATTTTTATAAATCTTTCATGAAAAGGGTCTAAAATATTTGTTTTAAGTTCAGCACTAGAAGGACATATGTAGATACAACGTTTTTTTTATAAAAAATGAAAAAAATATTTTTTATAAATTTTTCATGAAAAGGGTCTAAAATATTTTTTTTAAGTTCAGCACTAGAAGGACATATGTAGATACAACGTTTTTATAAAAAATGAAAAGAATAATTTTTATAAATTTTTCATGAAAAGGGTCTAAAATATTTTTTTTATAATCAGCACTAGAAGGACATATGTAGATACAAAGTTTTTTTTATAAAAAATGAAAAGAATAATTTTTATAAATTTTTCATGAAAAGGGTCTAAAATATTTTTTTACGTTCAGCACTAGAAGGACATATGTAGATACAAAGTTTTTTTATAAAAAATGAAAAAAATATTTTTTATACATTTTTCATGAAAAGGGTCTAAAATATTTTTTTTATGTTCAGCACTAGAAGGACATATGTAGATACAAAGTTTTTTTTATAAAAAACGTAAAAAATATTTTTTATAAATTTTTAATGAAAAGGGTCTAAAATATTTTTTTAACGTTCAGCACTAGAAGGACATTTGTAGATACAGTTTTTTCATAAAAAACGTAAAAAATATTTTTTATAAATTTTTCATGAAAAGGGTCTAAAATATATTTTTTAAGTTCAGCACTAGAAGGACATATGTAGATACAACGTTTTTTTTTATAAAAAATGAAAAAAATAATTTTTATAAATGTTTCATGAAAAGGGTCTAAAATATTTTTTTTACGTTCAGCACTAGAAGGACATATGTAGATACAACGTTTTTTTTATAAAAAATGAAAAAAAATGTTTTTATAAATTTTTCATGAAAAGGGTCTAAAATATTTTTTTTATGTTCAGCACTAGAAGGACATATGTAGATACAACGTTTTTTTTATAAAAAATGAAAAAAAATGTTTTTATAAATTTTTCATGAAAAGGGTCTAAAATATTGTTTTTATGTTCAGCACTAGAAGGACATATGTATATACAAAGTTTTTTTTATAAAAAATGAAAAGAATAATTTTTATAAATTTTTCATGAAAAGGGTCTAAAATATATTTTTTAAGTTCAGCACTAGAAGGACATATGTAGATACAAAGTTTTTTTTATAAAAAATGAAAAATATATTTGTTATACATTTTTCATGAAAAGGGTCAAAAATATTTTTTTTAAGTTCAGCACTAGAAGGACATATGTAGATACAACGTTTTTTTTATAAAAAATGAAAAAAATAATTTTTATAAATGTTTCATGAAAAGGGTCTAAAATATTGTTTTTATGTTCAGCACTAGAAGGACATATGTATATACAAAGTTTTTTTTATAAAAAATGAAAAGAATAATTTTTATAAATTTTTCATGAAAAGGGTCTAAAATATTTTTTTTACGTTCAGCACTAGAAGGACATATGTAGATACAAAGTTTTTTTTATAAAAAATGAAAAAAATATTTTTTATACATTTTTCATGAAAAGGGTCTAAAATATTTTTTTTATGTTCAGCACTAGAAGGACATATGTAGATACAAAGTTTTTTTAATAAAAAACGTAAAAAATATTTTTTATAAATTTTTAATGAAAAGGGTCTAAAATATTTTTTTAACGTTCAGCACTAGAAGGACATTTGTAGATACAGTTTTTTCATAAAAAACGTAAAAAATATTTTTTATAAATTTTTCATGAAAAGGGTCTAAAATATATTTTTTAAGTTCAGCACTAGAAGGACATATGTAGATACAACGTTTTTTTTTATAAAAAATGAAAAAAATATTTTTTATAAATTTTTCATGAAAAGGGTCTAAAATATTTTTTTTATGTTCAGCACTAGAAGGACATTATGTAGATACAAAGTTTTTTTTATAAAAAATGAAAAGAATAATTTTTATAAATCTTTCATGAAAAGGGTCTAAAATATTTGTTTTAAGTTCAGCACTAGAAGGACATATGTAGATACAACGTTTTTTTTATAAAAAATGAAAAAAATATTTTTTATAAATTTTTCATGAAAAGGGTCTAAAATATTTTTTTAAGTTCAGCACTAGAAGGACATATGTAGATACAACGTTTTTTATAAAAAATGAAAAGAATAATTTTTATAAATTTTTCATGAAAAGGGTCTAAAATATTTTTTTTATAATCAGCACTAGAAGGACATATGTAGATACAAAGTTTTTTTTATAAAAAATGAAAAGAATAATTTTTATAAATTTTTCATGAAAAGGGTCTAAAATATTTTTTTAAATTCAGCACTAGAAGGACATATGTAGATACAAAGTTTTTTTTATAAAAAATGAAAAGAATAATTTTTATAAATTTTTCATGAAAAGGGTCTAAAATATTTTTTTAAATTCAGCACTAGAAGGACATATGTAGATACAAAGTTTTTTTTATAAAAAATGAAAAATATATTTGTTATACATTTTTCATGAAAAGGGTCAAAAATATTTTTTTTAAGTTCAGCACTAGAAGGACATATGTAGATACAACGTTTTTTTTATAAAAAATGAAAAAAATAATTTTTATAAATGTTTCATGAAAAGGGTCTAAAATATTGTTTTTATGTTCAGCACTAGAAGGACATATGTATATACAAAGTTTTTTTTATAAAAAATGAAAAGAATAATTTTTATAAATTTTTCATGAAAAGGGTCTAAAATATTTTTTTTACGTTCAGCACTAGAAGGACATATGTAGATACAAAGTTTTTTTTATAAAAAATGAAAAAAATATTTTTTATACATTTTTCATGAAAAGGGTCTAAAATATTTTTTTTATGTTCAGCACTAGAAGGACATATGTAGATACAAAGTTTTTTTTATAAAAAACGTAAAAAATATTTTTTATAAATTTTTAATGAAAAGGGTCTAAAATATTTTTTTAACGTTCAGCACTAGAAGGACATTTGTAGATACAGTTTTTTCATAAAAAACGTAAAAAATATTTTTTATAAATTTTTCATGAAAAGGGTCTAAAATATATTTTTTAAGTTCAGCACTAGAAGGACATATGTAGATACGTTTTTTTTTATAAAAAATGAAAAAAATATTTTTTATAAATTTTTCATGAAAAGGGTCTAAAATATTTTTTTTATGTTCAGCACTAGAAGGACATATGTAGATACAAAGTTTTTTTTATAAAAAATGAAAAGAATAATTTTTATAAATCTTTCATGAAAAGGGTCTAAAATATTTGTTTTAAGTTCAGCACTAGAAGGACATATGTAGATACAACGTTTTTTTTATAAAAAATGAAAAAAATATTTTTTATAAATTTTTCATGAAAAGGGTCTAAAATATTTTTTTTAAGTTCAGCACTAGAAGGACATATGTAGATACAACGTTTTTTATAAAAAATGAAAAGAATAATTTTTATAAATTTTTCATGAAAAGGGTCTAAAATATTTTTTTTATAATCAGCACTAGAAGGACATATGTAGATACAAAGTTTTTTTTATAAAAAATGAAAAGAATAATTTTTATAAATTTTTCATGAAAAGGGTCTAAAATATTTTTTTAAATTCAGCACTAGAAGGACATATGTAGATACAAAGTTTATTTTATAAAAAATGAAAAGAATAATTTTTATAAATTTTTCATGAAAAGGGTCTAAAATATTTTTTTTATGTTCAGCACTAGAAGGACATATGTAGATACAACGTTTTTTTTATAAAAAATGAAAAAAAATGTTTTTATAAATTTTTCATGAAAAGGGTCTAAAATATTTTTTTTAAGTTCAGCACTAGAAGGACATATGTAGATACAACGTTTTTTATAAAAAATGAAAAGAATAATTTTTATAAATTTTTCATGAAAAGGGTCTAAAATATTTTTTTTATAATCAGCACTAGAAGGACATATGTAGATACAAAGTTTTTTTTATAAAAAATGAAAAGAATAATTTTTATAAATTTTTCATGAAAAGGGTCTAAAATATTTTTTTAAATTCAGCACTAGAAGGACATATGTAGATACAAAGTTTATTTTATAAAAAATGAAAAGAATAATTTTTATAAATTTTTCATGAAAAGGGTCTAAAATATTTTTTTTATGTTCAGCACTAGAAGGACATATGTAGATACAACGTTTTTTTTATAAAAAATGAAAAAAAATGTTTTTATAAATTTTTCATGAAAAGGGTCTAAAATATTTTTTTTAAGTTCAGCACTAGAAGGACATATGTAGATACAACGTTTTTTTTTATAAGAAATGAAAAAAATAATTTTTATACATTTTTCATGAAAAGGGTCTAACATATTTTTTTTACGTTCAGCACTAGAAGGACATATGTAGATACAACGTTTTTTTTATAAAAAATGAAAAAAAATGTTTTTATAAATTTTTCATGAAAAGGGTCTAAAATATTTTTTTTATGTTCAGCACTAGAAGGACATATGTAGATACAACGTTTTCTTTATAAAAAATGAAAAAAAATGTTTTTATAAATTTTTCATGAAAAGGGTCTAAAATATTTTTTTTATGTTCAGCACTAGAAGGACATATGTAGATACAACGTTTTTTTAAATAAAAAATGAAAAAAATAATTTTTATAAATTTTTCATGCAAAGGGTCTAACATATTTTTTTTACGTTCAGCACTAGGACATATGTAGATACAAAGTTTTTTTTATAAAAAATGAAAAAAATACTTTTATAAATTTTTCATGAAAAGGGTCTAAAATATTTTTTTTTACATTCAGCACTAGAAGGACATATGTAGATACAACGTTTTTTTTAATAAAAAATGAAAAAAATAATTTTTATAAATTTTTCCTGAAAAGGGTCTAACATTTTTTTTTTACGTTCAGCACTAGAAGGACATATGTAGATACAACGTTTTTTTTATAAAAAATGAAAAGAATAATTTTTATAAATTTTTCATGAAAAGGGTCTAAAATATTTTTTTTATGTTCAGCACTAGAAGGACATATGTAGATACAAAGTTTTTTTTATAAAAAATGAAAAGAATAATTTTTATAAATTTTTCATGAAAAGGGTCTAAAATATTTTTTTTATGTTCAGCACTAGAAGGACATATGTAGATACAAAGTTTTTTTTATAAAAAATGAAAAGAATAATTTTTATAAATTTTTCATGAAAAGGGTCTAAAATATTTTTTTTATGTTCAGCACTAGAAGGACATATGTAGATACAACGTTTTTTTTATAAAAAATGAAAAAAAATGTTTTTATAAATTTTTCATGAAAAGGGTCTAAAATATATTTTTTAAGTTCAGCACTAGAAGGACATATGTAGATACAAAGTTTTTTTTATAAAAAATGAAAAATATATTTGTTATACATTTTTCATGAAAAGGGTCAAAAATATATTTTTTAAGTTCAGCACTAGAAGGACATATGTAGATACAACGTTTTTTTTATAAAAAATGAAAAAAATAATTTTTATAAATGTTTCATGAAAAGGGTCTAAAATATTGTTTTTATGTTCAGCACTAGAAGGACATATGTATATACAAAGTTTTTTTTATAAAAAATGAAAAGAATAATTTTTATAAATGTTTCATGAAAAGGGTCTAAAATATTTTTTTTACGTTCAGCACTAGAAGGACATATGTAGATACAAAGTTTTTTTTATAAAAAATGAAAAAAATATTTTTTATACATTTTTCATGAAAAGGGTCTAAAATATTTTTTTTATGTTCAGCACTAGAAGGACATATGTAGATACAAAGTTTTTTTTATAAAAAACGTTAAAAATATTTTTTATAAATTTTTTATGAAAAGGGTCTAAAATATTTTTTTAACGTTCAGCACTAGAAGGACATTTGTAGATACAAAGTTTTTTCATAAAAAACATAAAAAATATTTTTTATAAATTTTTCATGAAAAGGGTCTAAAATATATTTTTTAAGTTCAGCACTAGAAGGACATATGTAGATACAACGTTTTTTTTATAAAAAATGAAAAAAATAATTTTTATAAATGTTTCATGAAAAGGGTCTAAAATATTTTTTTTATGTTCAGCACTAGAAGGACATATGTAGATACAAAGTTTTTTTTATAAAAAATGAAAAGAATAATTTTTATAAATTTTTCATGAAAAGGGTCTAAAATATTTGTTTTAAGTTCAGCACTAGAAGGACATATGTAGATACAACGTTTTTTTTATAAAAAATGAAAAGAATAATTTTTATAAATTTTTCATGAAAAGGGTCTAAAATATTTTTTTTATGGTCAGCACTAGAAGGACATATGTAGATACAAAGTTTTTTTTATAAAAAACATAAAAAATATTTATAAATTTTTCATGAAAAGGGTCTAAAATATTTTTTTTTACATTCAGCACTAGAAGGACATATGTAGATACAACGTTTTTTTTAATAAAAAATGAAAAAAATAATTTTTATAAATTTTTCCTGAAAAGGGTCTAAAAAAATTTTTTTACGTTCAGCACTAGA
Source organism: Coregonus lavaretus (assembly GCF_964263955.1). NCBI lineage: Eukaryota > Metazoa > Chordata > Actinopteri > Salmoniformes > Salmonidae > Coregonus > Coregonus lavaretus. The sequence goes on from NW_028158008.1 coordinate 25,783, forward strand.
AGGACATATGTAGATACAAAGTTTTTTTTATAAAAAATGTAAAAAAAAATTTTTTATAAATTTTTCATGAAAAGGGTCTAAAATATTTTTTTAACGTTCAGCACTAGAAGGACATATGTAGATACAAAGTTTTTTTTATAAAAAATGAAAAATATATTTGTTATACATTTTTCATGAAAAGGGTCAAAAATATTTTTTTTAAGTTCAGCACTAGAAGGACATATGTAGATACAACGTTTTTTTTATAAAAAATGAAAAAAATAATTTTTATAAATGTTTCATGAAAAGGGTCTAAAATATTGTTTTTATGTTCAGCACTAGAAGGACATATGTATATACAAAGTTTTTTTTATAAAAAATGTAAAAAAAAAATTTTTATAAATTTTTCATGAAAAGGGTCTAAAATATTTTTTTAACGTTCAGCACTAGAAGGACATATGTAGATACAAAGTTTTTTTTATAAAAAATGAAAAAAATAATTTTTATAAATGTTTCATGAAAAGGGTCTAAAATATTGTTTTTATGTTCAGCACTAGAAGGACATATGTATATACAAAGTTTTTTTTATAAAAAATGAAAAGAATAATTTTTATAAATTTTTAATGAAAAGGGTCTAAAATATTTTTTTAACGTTCAGCACTAGAAGGACATTTGTAGATACAGTTTTTTCATAAAAAACGTAAAAAATATTTTTTATAAATTTTTCATGAAAAGGGTCTAAAATATATTTTTTAAGTTCAGCACTAGAAGGACATATGTAGATACAACGTTTTTTTTTATAAAAAATGAAAAAAATAATTTTTATAAATGTTTCATGAAAAGGGTCTAAAATATTTTTTTTACGTTCAGCACTAGAAGGACATATGTAGATACAACGTTTTTTTTATAAAAAATGAAAAAAAATGTTTTTATAAATTTTTCATGAAAAGGGTCTAAAATATTTTTTTTATGTTCAGCACTAGAAGGACATATGTAGATACAACGTTTTTTTTATAAAAAATGAAAAAAAATGTTTTTATAAATGTTTCATGAAAAGGGTCTAAAATATTGTTTTTATGTTCAGCACTAGAAGGACATATGTATATACAAAGTTTTTTTTATAAAAAATGAAAAGAATAATTTTTATAAATTTTTCATGAAAAGGGTCTAAAATATTTTTTTTACGTTCAGCACTAGAAGGACATATGTAGATACAAAGTTTTTTTTATAAAAAATGAAAAAAATATTTTTTATACATTTTTCATGAAAAGGGTCTAAAATATTTTTTTTATGTTCAGCACTAGAAGGACATATGTAGATACAAAGTTTTTTTTATAAAAAACGTAAAAAATATTTTTTATAAATTTTTAATGAAAAGGGTCTAAAATATTTTTTTAACGTTCAGCACTAGAAGGACATTTGTAGATACAGTTTTTTCATAAAAAACGTAAAAAATATTTTTTATAAATTTTTCATGAAAAGGGTCTAAAATATATTTTTTAAGTTCAGCACTAGAAGGACATATGTAGATACAACGTTTTTTTTTATAAAAAATGAAAAAAATAATTTTTATAAATGTTTCATGAAAAGGGTCTAAAATATTTTTTTTACGTTCAGCACTAGAAGGACATATGTAGATACAACGTTTTTTTTATAAAAAATGAAAAAAAATGTTTTTATAAATTTTTCATGAAAAGGGTCTAAAATATTTTTTTTATGTTCAGCACTAGAAGGACATATGTAGATACAACGTTTTTTTTATAAAAAATGAAAAAAAATGTTTTTATAAATTTTTCATGAAAAGGGTCTAAAATATTGTTTTTATGTTCAGCACTAGAAGGACATATGTATATACAAAGTTTTTTTTATAAAAAATGAAAAGAATAATTTTTATAAATTTTTCATGAAAAGGGTCTAAAATATATTTTTTAAGTTCAGCACTAGAAGGACATATGTAGATACAAAGTTTTTTTTATAAAAAATGAAAAATATATTTGTTATACATTTTTCATGAAAAGGGTCAAAAATATTTTTTTTAAGTTCAGCACTAGAAGGACATATGTAGATACAACGTTTTTTTTATAAAAAATGAAAAAAATAATTTTTATAAATGTTTCATGAAAAGGGTCTAAAATATTGTTTTTATGTTCAGCACTAGAAGGACATATGTATATACAAAGTTTTTTTTATAAAAAATGAAAAGAATAATTTTTATAAATTTTTCATGAAAAGGGTCTAAAATATTTTTTTTACGTTCAGCACTAGAAGGACATATGTAGATACAAAGTTTTTTTTATAAAAAATGAAAAAAATATTTTTTATACATTTTTCATGAAAAGGGTCTAAAATATTTTTTTTATGTTCAGCACTAGAAGGACATATGTAGATACAAAGTTTTTTTTATAAAAAACGTAAAAAATATTTTTTATAAATTTTTAATGAAAAGGGTCTAAAATATTTTTTTAACGTTCAGCACTAGAAGGACATTTGTAGATACAGTTTTTTCATAAAAAACGTAAAAAATATTTTTTATAAATTTTTCATGAAAAGGGTCTAAAATATATTTTTTAAGTTCAGCACTAGAAGGACATATGTAGATACAACGTTTTTTTTTATAAAAAATGAAAAAAATATTTTTTATAAATTTTTCATGAAAAGGGTCTAAAATATTTTTTTTATGTTCAGCACTAGAAGGACATATGTAGATACAACGTTTTTTTTATAAAAAATGAAAAAAATAATTTTTATAAATGTTTCATGAAAAGGGTCTAAAATATTGTTTTTATGTTCAGCACTAGAAGGACATATGTATATACAAAGTTTTTTTTATAAAAAATGAAAAGAATAATTTTTATAAATTTTTCATGAAAAGGGTCTAAAATATTTTTTTTACGTTCAGCACTAGAAGGACATATGTAGATACAAAGTTTTTTTTATAAAAAATGAAAAAAATATTTTTTATACATTTTTCATGAAAAGGGTCTAAAATATTTTTTTTATGTTCAGCACTAGAAGGACATATGTAGATACAAAGTTTTTTTTATAAAAAACGTAAAAAATATTTTTTATAAATTTTTAATGAAAAGGGTCTAAAATATTTTTTTAACGTTCAGCACTAGAAGGACATTTGTAGATACAGTTTTTTCATAAAAAACGTAAAAAATATTTTTTATAAATTTTTCATGAAAAGGGTCTAAAATATATTTTTTAAGTTCAGCACTAGAAGGACATATGTAGATACAACGTTTTTTTTTATAAAAAATGAAAAAAATATTTTTTATAAATTTTTCATGAAAAGGGTCTAAAATATTTTTTTTATGTTCAGCACTAGAAGGACATATGTAGATACAAAGTTTTTTTTATAAAAAATGAAAAGAATAATTTTTATAAATCTTTCATGAAAAGGGTCTAAAATATTTGTTTTAAGTTCAGCACTAGAAGGACATATGTAGATACAACGTTTTTTTTATAAAAAATGAAAAAAATATTTTTTATAAATTTTTCATGAAAAGGGTCTAAAATATTTTTTTTAAGTTCAGCACTAGAAGGACATATGTAGATACAACGTTTTTTATAAAAAATGAAAAGAATAATTTTTATAAATTTTTCATGAAAAGGGTCTAAAATATTTTTTTTATAATCAGCACTAGAAGGACATATGTAGATACAAAGTTTTTTTTATAAAAAATGAAAAGAATAATTTTTATAAATTTTTCATGAAAAGGGTCTAAAATATTTTTTTAAATTCAGCACTAGAAGGACATATGTAGATACAAAGTTTTTTTTATAAAAAATGAAAAGAATAATTTTTATAAATTTTTCATGAAAAGGGTCTAAAATATTTTTTTAAATTCAGCACTAGAAGGACATATGTAGATACAAAGTTTTTTTTATAAAAAATGAAAAATATATTTGTTATACATTTTTCATGAAAAGGGTCAAAAATATTTTTTTTAAGTTCAGCACTAGAAGGACATATGTAGATACAACGTTTTTTTTATAAAAAATGAAAAAAATAATTTTTATAAATGTTTCATGAAAAGGGTCTAAAATATTGTTTTTATGTTCAGCACTAGAAGGACATATGTATATACAAAGTTTTTTTTATAAAAAATGAAAAGAATAATTTTTATAAATTTTTCATGAAAAGGGTCTAAAATATTTTTTTTACGTTCAGCACTAGAAGGACATATGTAGATACAAAGTTTTTTTTATAAAAAATGAAAAAAATATTTTTTATACATTTTTCATGAAAAGGGTCTAAAATATTTTTTTTATGTTCAGCACTAGAAGGACATATGTAGATACAAAGTTTTTTTTATAAAAAACGTAAAAAATATTTTTTATAAATTTTTAATGAAAAGGGTCTAAAATATTTTTTTAACGTTCAGCACTAGAAGGACATTTGTAGATACAGTTTTTTCATAAAAAACGTAAAAAATATTTTTTATAAATTTTTCATGAAAAGGGTCTAAAATATATTTTTTAAGTTCAGCACTAGAAGGACATATGTAGATACGTTTTTTTTTATAAAAAATGAAAAAAATATTTTTTATAAATTTTTCATGAAAAGGGTCTAAAATATTTTTTTTATGTTCAGCACTAGAAGGACATATGTAGATACAAAGTTTTTTTTATAAAAAATGAAAAGAATAATTTTTATAAATCTTTCATGAAAAGGGTCTAAAATATTTGTTTTAAGTTCAGCACTAGAAGGACATATGTAGATACAACGTTTTTTTTATAAAAAATGAAAAAAATATTTTTTATAAATTTTTCATGAAAAGGGTCTAAAATATTTTTTTTAAGTTCAGCACTAGAAGGACATATGTAGATACAACGTTTTTTATAAAAAATGAAAAGAATAATTTTTATAAATTTTTCATGAAAAGGGTCTAAAATATTTTTTTTATAATCAGCACTAGAAGGACATATGTAGATACAAAGTTTTTTTTATAAAAAATGAAAAGAATAATTTTTATAAATTTTTCATGAAAAGGGTCTAAAATATTTTTTTAAATTCAGCACTAGAAGGACATATGTAGATACAAAGTTTATTTTATAAAAAATGAAAAGAATAATTTTTATAAATTTTTCATGAAAAGGGTCTAAAATATTTTTTTTATGTTCAGCACTAGAAGGACATATGTAGATACAACGTTTTTTTTATAAAAAATGAAAAAAAATGTTTTTATAAATTTTTCATGAAAAGGGTCTAAAATATTTTTTTTAAGTTCAGCACTAGAAGGACATATGTAGATACAACGTTTTTTTTTATAAGAAATGAAAAAAATAATTTTTATACATTTTTCATGAAAAGGGTCTAACATATTTTTTTTACGTTCAGCACTAGAAGGACATATGTAGATACAACGTTTTTTTTATAAAAAATGAAAAAAAATGTTTTTATAAATTTTTCATGAAAAGGGTCTAAAATATTTTTTTTATGTTCAGCACTAGAAGGACATATGTAGATACAACGTTTTCTTTATAAAAAATGAAAAAAAATGTTTTTATAAATTTTTCATGAAAAGGGTCTAAAATATTTTTTTTATGTTCAGCACTAGAAGGACATATGTAGATACAACGTTTTTTTAAATAAAAAATGAAAAAAATAATTTTTATAAATTTTTCATGCAAAGGGTCTAACATATTTTTTTTACGTTCAGCACTAGGACATATGTAGATACAAAGTTTTTTTTATAAAAAATGAAAAAAATACTTTTATAAATTTTTCATGAAAAGGGTCTAAAATATTTTTTTTTACATTCAGCACTAGAAGGACATATGTAGATACAACGTTTTTTTTAATAAAAAATGAAAAAAATAATTTTTATAAATTTTTCCTGAAAAGGGTCTAACATTTTTTTTTTACGTTCAGCACTAGAAGGACATATGTAGATACAACGTTTTTTTTATAAAAAATGAAAAGAATAATTTTTATAAATTTTTCATGAAAAGGGTCTAAAATATTTTTTTTATGTTCAGCACTAGAAGGACATATGTAGATACAAAGTTTTTTTTATAAAAAATGAAAAGAATAATTTTTATAAATTTTTCATGAAAAGGGTCTAAAATATTTTTTTTATGTTCAGCACTAGAAGGACATATGTAGATACAAAGTTTTTTTTATAAAAAATGAAAAGAATAATTTTTATAAATTTTTCATGAAAAGGGTCTAAAATATTTTTTTTATGTTCAGCACTAGAAGGACATATGTAGATACAACGTTTTTTTTATAAAAAATGAAAAAAAATGTTTTTATAAATTTTTCATGAAAAGGGTCTAAAATATATTTTTTAAGTTCAGCACTAGAAGGACATATGTAGATACAAAGTTTTTTTTATAAAAAATGAAAAATATATTTGTTATACATTTTTCATGAAAAGGGTCAAAAATATTTTTTTTAAGTTCAGCACTAGAAGGACATATGTAGATACAACGTTTTTTTTATAAAAAATGAAAAAAATAATTTTTATAAATGTTTCATGAAAAGGGTCTAAAATATTGTTTTTATGTTCAGCACTAGAAGGACATATGTATATACAAAGTTTTTTTTATAAAAAATGAAAAGAATAATTTTTATAAATGTTTCATGAAAAGGGTCTAAAATATTTTTTTTACGTTCAGCACTAGAAGGACATATGTAGATACAAAGTTTTTTTTATAAAAAATGAAAAAAATATTTTTTATACATTTTTCATGAAAAGGGTCTAAAATATTTTTTTTATGTTCAGCACTAGAAGGACATATGTAGATACAAAGTTTTTTTTATAAAAAACGTTAAAAATATTTTTTATAAATTTTTTATGAAAAGGGTCTAAAATATTTTTTTAACGTTCAGCACTAGAAGGACATTTGTAGATACAAAGTTTTTTCATAAAAAACATAAAAAATATTTTTTATAAATTTTTCATGAAAAGGGTCTAAAATATATTTTTTAAGTTCAGCACTAGAAGGACATATGTAGATACAACGTTTTTTTTATAAAAAATGAAAAAAATAATTTTTATAAATGTTTCATGAAAAGGGTCTAAAATATTTTTTTTATGTTCAGCACTAGAAGGACATATGTAGATACAAAGTTTTTTTTATAAAAAATGAAAAGAATAATTTTTATAAATTTTTCATGAAAAGGGTCTAAAATATTTGTTTTAAGTTCAGCACTAGAAGGACATATGTAGATACAACGTTTTTTTTATAAAAAATGAAAAGAATAATTTTTATAAATTTTTCATGAAAAGGGTCTAAAATATTTTTTTTATGGTCAGCACTAGAAGGACATATGTAGATACAAAGTTTTTTTTATAAAAAACATAAAAAATATTTATAAATTTTTCATGAAAAGGGTCTAAAATATTTTTTTTTACATTCAGCACTAGAAGGACATATGTAGATACAACGTTTTTTTTAATAAAAAATGAAAAAAATAATTTTTATAAATTTTTCCTGAAAAGGGTCTAAAAAAATTTTTTTACGTTCAGCACTAGAAGGACATATGTAGATACAAAGTTTTTTTTATAAAAAATGTAAAAAAAATTTTTTTATAAATTTTTCATGAAAAGGGTCTAAAATATTTTTTTAACGTTCAGCACTAGAAGGACATATGTAGATACAAAGTTTTTTTTATAAAAAATGAAAAATATATTTGTTATACATTTTTCATGAAAAGGGTCAAAAATATTTTTTTTAATTTCAGCACTAGAAGGACATATGTAGATACAACGTTTTTTTTATAAAAAATGAAAAAAATAATTTTTATAAATGTTTCATGAAAAGGGTCTAAAATATTGTTTTTATGTTCAGCACTAGAAGGACATATGTATATACAAAGTTTTTTTTATAAAAAATGTAAAAAAAAAATTTTTATAAATTTTTCATGAAAAGGGTCTAAAATATTTTTTTAACGTTCAGCACTAGAAGGACATATGTAGATACAAAGTTTTTTTTATAAAAAATGAAAAAAATAATTTTTATAAATGTTTCATGAAAAGGGTCTAAAATATTGTTTTTATGTTCAGCACTAGAAGGACATATGTATATACAAAGTTTTTTTTATAAAAAATGAAAAGAATAATTTTTATAAATTTTTAATGAAAAGGGTCTAAAATATTTTTTTAACGTTCAGCACTAGAAGGACATTTGTAGATACAGTTTTTTCATAAAAAACGTAAAAAATATTTTTTATAAATTTTTCATGAAAAGGGTCTAAAATATATTTTTTAAGTTCAGCACTAGAAGGACATATGTAGATACAACGTTTTTTTTTATAAAAAATGAAAAAAATAATTTTTATAAATGTTTCATGAAAAGGGTCTAAAATATTTTTTTTACGTTCAGCACTAGAAGGACATATGTAGATACAACGTTTTTTTTATAAAAAATGAAAAAAAATGTTTTTATAAATTTTTCATGAAAAGGGTCTAAAATATTTTTTTTATGTTCAGCACTAGAAGGACATATGTAGATACAACGTTTTTTTTATAAAAAATGAAAAAAAATGTTTTTATAAATGTTTCATGAAAAGGGTCTAAAATATTGTTTTTATGTTCAGCACTAGAAGGACATATGTATATACAAAGTTTTTTTTATAAAAAATGAAAAGAATAATTTTTATAAATTTTTCATGAAAAGGGTCTAAAATATTTTTTTTACGTTCAGCACTAGAAGGACATATGTAGATACAAAGTTTTTTTTATAAAAAATGAAAAAAATATTTTTTATACATTTTTCATGAAAAGGGTCTAAAATATTTTTTTTATGTTCAGCACTAGAAGGACATATGTAGATACAAAGTTTTTTTTATAAAAAACGTAAAAAATATTTTTTATAAATTTTTAATGAAAAGGGTCTAAAATATTTTTTTAACGTTCAGCACTAGAAGGACATTTGTAGATACAGTTTTTTCATAAAAAACGTAAAAAATATTTTTTATAAATTTTTCATGAAAAGGGTCTAAAATATATTTTTTAAGTTCAGCACTAGAAGGACATATGTAGATACAACGTTTTTTTTTATAAAAAATGAAAAAAATAATTTTTATAAATGTTTCATGAAAAGGGTCTAAAATATTTTTTTTACGTTCAGCACTAGAAGGACATATGTAGATACAACGTTTTTTTTATAAAAAATGAAAAAAAATGTTTTTATAAATTTTTCATGAAAAGGGTCTAAAATATTTTTTTTATGTTCAGCACTAGAAGGACATATGTAGATACAACGTTTTTTTTATAAAAAATGAAAAAAAATGTTTTTATAAATTTTTCATGAAAAGGGTCTAAAATATTGTTTTTATGTTCAGCACTAGAAGGACATATGTATATACAAAGTTTTTTTTATAAAAAATGAAAAGAATAATTTTTATAAATTTTTCATGAAAAGGGTCTAAAATATATTTTTTAAGTTCAGCACTAGAAGGACATATGTAGATACAAAGTTTTTTTTATAAAAAATGAAAAATATATTTGTTATACATTTTTCATGAAAAGGGTCAAAAATATTTTTTTTAAGTTCAGCACTAGAAGGACATATGTAGATACAACGTTTTTTTTATAAAAAATGAAAAAAATAATTTTTATAAATGTTTCATGAAAAGGGTCTAAAATATTGTTTTTATGTTCAGCACTAGAAGGACATATGTATATACAAAGTTTTTTTTATAAAAAATGAAAAGAATAATTTTTATAAATTTTTCATGAAAAGGGTCTAAAATATTTTTTTTACGTTCAGCACTAGAAGGACATATGTAGATACAAAGTTTTTTTTATAAAAAATGAAAAAAATATTTTTTATACATTTTTCATGAAAAGGGTCTAAAATATTTTTTTTATGTTCAGCACTAGAAGGACATATGTAGATACAAAGTTTTTTTTATAAAAAACGTAAAAAATATTTTTTATAAATTTTTAATGAAAAGGGTCTAAAATATTTTTTTAACGTTCAGCACTAGAAGGACATTTGTAGATACAGTTTTTTCATAAAAAACGTAAAAAATATTTTTTATAAATTTTTCATGAAAAGGGTCTAAAATATATTTTTTAAGTTCAGCACTAGAAGGACATATGTAGATACAACGTTTTTTTTTATAAAAAATGAAAAAAATATTTTTTATAAATTTTTCATGAAAAGGGTCTAAAATATTTTTTTTATGTTCAGCACTAGAAGGACATATGTAGATACAACGTTTTTTTTATAAAAAATGAAAAAAATAATTTTTATAAATGTTTCATGAAAAGGGTCTAAAATATTGTTTTTATGTTCAGCACTAGAAGGACATATGTATATACAAAGTTTTTTTTATAAAAAATGAAAAGAATAATTTTTATAAATTTTTCATGAAAAGGGTCTAAAATATTTTTTTTACGTTCAGCACTAGAAGGACATATGTAGATACAAAGTTTTTTTTATAAAAAATGAAAAAAATATTTTTTATACATTTTTCATGAAAAGGGTCTAAAATATTTTTTTTATGTTCAGCACTAGAAGGACATATGTAGATACAAAGTTTTTTTTATAAAAAACGTAAAAAATATTTTTTATAAATTTTTAATGAAAAGGGTCTAAAATATTTTTTTAACGTTCAGCACTAGAAGGACATTTGTAGATACAGTTTTTTCATAAAAAACGTAAAAAATATTTTTTATAAATTTTTCATGAAAAGGGTCTAAAATATATTTTTTAAGTTCAGCACTAGAAGGACATATGTAGATACAACGTTTTTTTTTATAAAAAATGAAAAAAATATTTTTTATAAATTTTTCATGAAAAGGGTCTAAAATATTTTTTTTATGTTCAGCACTAGAAGGACATATGTAGATACAAAGTTTTTTTTATAAAAAATGAAAAGAATAATTTTTATAAATCTTTCATGAAAAGGGTCTAAAATATTTGTTTTAAGTTCAGCACTAGAAGGACATATGTAGATACAACGTTTTTTTTATAAAAAATGAAAAAAATATTTTTTATAAATTTTTCATGAAAAGGGTCTAAAATATTTTTTTTAAGTTCAGCACTAGAAGGACATATGTAGATACAACGTTTTTTATAAAAAATGAAAAGAATAATTTTTATAAATTTTTCATGAAAAGGGTCTAAAATATTTTTTTTATAATCAGCACTAGAAGGACATATGTAGATACAAAGTTTTTTTTATAAAAAATGAAAAGAATAATTTTTATAAATTTTTCATGAAAAGGGTCTAAAATATTTTTTTAAATTCAGCACTAGAAGGACATATGTAGATACAAAGTTTTTTTTATAAAAAATGAAAAGAATAATTTTTATAAATTTTTCATGAAAAGGGTCTAAAATATTTTTTTTATGTTCAGCACTAGAAGGACATATGTAGATACAACGTTTTTTTTATAAAAAATGAAAAAAAATGTTTTTATAAATTTTTCATGAAAAGGGTCTAAAATATTTTTTTTAAGTTCAGCACTAGAAGGACATATGTAGATACAACGTTTTTTTTTATAAGAAATGAAAAAAATAATTTTTATACATTTTTCATGAAAAGGGTCTAACATATTTTTTTTACGTTCAGCACTAGAAGGACATATGTAGATACAACGTTTTTTTTATAAAAAATGAAAAAAAATGTTTTTATAAATTTTTCATGAAAAGGGTCTAAAATATTTTTTTTATGTTCAGCACTAGAAGGACATATGTAGATACAACGTTTTTTTTATAAAAAATGAAAAAAAATGTTTTTATAAATTTTTCATGAAAAGGGTCTAAAATATTTTTTTTATGTTCAGCACTAGAAGGACATATGTAGATACAACGTTTTTTTAAATAAAAAATGAAAAAAATAATTTTTATAAATTTTTCATGCAAAGGGTCTAACATATTTTTTTTACGTTCAGCACTAGGACATATGTAGATACAAAGTTTTTTTTATAAAAAATGAAAAAAATACTTTTATAAATTTTTCATGAAAAGGGTCTAAAATATTTTTTTTTACATTCAGCACTAGAAGGACATATGTAGATACAACGTTTTTTTTAATAAAAAATGAAAAAAATAATTTTTATAAATTTTTCCTGAAAAGGGTCTAACATTTTTTTTTTACATTCAGCACTAGAAGGACATATGTAGATACAACGTTTTTTTTATAAAAAATGAAAAGAATAATTTTTATAAATTTTTCATGAAAAGGGTCTAAAATATTTTTTTTATGTTCAGCACTAGAAGGACATATGTAGATACAAAGTTTTTTTTATAAAAAATGAAAAGAATAATTTTTATAAATTTTTCATGAAAAGGGTCTAAAATATTTTTTTTATGTTCAGCACTAGAAGGACATATGTAGATACAAAGTTTTTTTTATAAAAAATGAAAAGAATAATTTTTATAAATTTTTCATGAAAAGGGTCTAAAATATTTTTTTTATGTTCAGCACTAGAAGGACATATGTAGATACAACGTTTTTTTTATAAAAAATGAAAAAAAATGTTTTTATAAATTTTTCATGAAAAGGGTCTAAAATATATTTTTTAAGTTCAGCACTAGAAGGACATATGTAGATACAAAGTTTTTTTTATAAAAAATGAAAAATATATTTGTTATACATTTTTCATGAAAAGGGTCAAAAATATTTTTTTTAAGTTCAGCACTAGAAGGACATATGTAGATACAACGTTTTTTTTATAAAAAATGAAAAAAATAATTTTTATAAATGTTTCATGAAAAGGGTCTAAAATATTGTTTTTATGTTCAGCACTAGAAGGACATATGTATATACAAAGTTTTTTTTATAAAAAATGAAAAGAATAATTTTTATAAATGTTTCATGAAAAGGGTCTAAAATATTTTTTTTACGTTCAGCACTAGAAGGACATATGTAGATACAAAGTTTTTTTTATAAAAAATTAAAAAAATATTTTTTATACATTTTTCATGAAAAGGGTCTAAAATATTTTTTTTATGTTCAGCACTAGAAGGACATATGTAGATACAAAGTTTTTTTTATAAAAAACATAAAAAATATTTTTTATAAATTTTTAATGAAAAGGGTCTAAAATATATTTTTTAAGTTCAGCACTAGAAGGACATATGTAGATACAACGTTTTTTTTATAAAAAATGAAAAAAATAATTTTTATAAATGTTTCATGAAAAGGGTCTAAAATATTTTTTTATGTTCAGCACTAGAAGGACATATGTAGATACAACGTTTTTTTTATAAAAAATGAAAAGAATAATTTTTATAAATTTTTCATGAAAAGGGTCTAAAATATTTTTTTTATGTTCAGCACTATAAGGACATATGTAGATACAAAGTTTTTTTTATAAAAAACATAAAAAATATTTATAAATTTTTCATGAAAAGGGTCTAAAATATATTTTTTAAGTTCAGCACTAGAAGGACATATGTAGATACAACGTTTTTTTTATAAAAAATGAAAAGAATAATTTTTATAAATTTTTCATGAAAAGGGTCTAAAATATTTGTTTTATGTTCAGCACTAGAAGGACATATGTAGATACAACGTTTTTTTTTATAAAAAATGAAAAAAATAATATTTATAAATTTTTCATGAAAAGGGTCTAAAATATTTTTTTTATATTCAGCACTAGAAGGACATATGTAGATACAAAGTTTTTTTTATAAAAAACATAAAAAATATTTTTTATAAATTTTTCATGAAAAGGGTCTAAAATATATTTTTTAAGTTCAGCACTAGAAGGACATATGTAGATACAACGTTTTTTTTATAAAAAATGAAAAGAATAATTTTTATAAATTTTTCATGAAAAGGGTCTAAAATATTTGTTTTATGTTCAGCACTAGAAGGACATATGTAGATACAAAGTTTTTTTTATAAAAAACATAAAAAATATTTTTTATAAATTTTTCATGAAAAGGGTCTAAAATATATTTTTTAAGTTCAGCACTAGAAGGACATATGTAGATACAACGTTTTTTTTAATAAAAAATGAAAAAAATAATTTTTATAAATTTTTCATGAAAAGGGTCTAAAAAAAATGTTTTACGTTCAGCACTAGAAGGACATATGTAGATACAAAGTTTTTTTTATAAAAAATGTAAAAAAAAATTTTTTATAAATTTTTCATGAAAAGGGTCTAAAATATTTTTTTTACGTTCAGCACTAGAAGGACATATGTAGATACAAAGTTTTTTTTATAAAAAATGAAAAAAATAATTTTTATAAATTTTTCATGAAAAGGGTCTAAAATATTATTTTTATGTTCAGCACTAGAAGGACATATGTAGATACAAAGTTTTTTTTATAAAAAATGAAAAAAATACTTTTATAAATTTTTCATGAAAAGGGTCTAAAATATTTTTTTTTACATTCAGCACTAGAAGGACATATGTAGATACAACGTTTTTTTTATAAAAAATGAAAATAATAATTTTTATAAATTTTTCATGAAAAGGGTCTACAATATTTTTTTTAAGTTCAGCACTAGAAGGACATATGTAGATACAAAGTTTTTTTTATAAAAAATGAAAAGAATAATTTTTATAAATTTTTCATGAAAAGGGTCTAAAATATTTTTTTTATGTTCAGCACTAGAAGGACATATGTAGATACAAAGTTTTTTTTATAAAAAATGAAAAAAAATGTTTTTATAAATTTTTCATGAAAAGGGTCTAAAATATTTTTTTTATGTTCAGCACTAGAAGGACATATGTAGATACAACGTTTTTTTTATAAAAAATGAAAAAAAATGTTTTTATAAATTTTTCATGAAAAGGGTCTAAAATATATTTTTTAAGTTCAGCACTAGAAGGACATATGTAGATACAACGTTTTTTTTATAAAAAATGAAAAAAAATGTTTTTATAAATGTTTCATGAAAAGGGTCTAAAATATTGTTTTTATGTTCAGCACTAGAAGGACATATGTATATACAAAGTTTTTTTTATAAAAAATGAAAAGAATAATTTTTATAAATTTTTCATGAAAAGGGTCTAAAATATTTTTTTTACGTTCAGCACTAGAAGGACATATGTAGATACAAAGTTTTTTTTATAAAAAATGAAAAAAATATTTTTTATACATTTTTCATGAAAAGGGTCTAAAATATTTTTTTTATGTTCAGCACTAGAAGGACATATGTAGATACAAAGTTTTTTTTATAAAAAACGTAAAAAATATTTTTTATAAATTTTTAATGAAAAGGGTCTAAAATATTTTTTTAACGTTCAGCACTAGAAGGACATTTGTAGATACAGTTTTTTCATAAAAAACGTAAAAAATATTTTTTATAAATTTTTCATGAAAAGGGTCTAAAATATATTTTTTAAGTTCAGCACTAGAAGGACATATGTAGATACAACGTTTTTTTTTATAAAAAATGAAAAAAATATTTTTTATAAATTTTTCATGAAAAGGGTCTAAAATATTTTTTTTATGTTCAGCACTAGAAGGACATATGTAGATACAACGTTTTTTTTATAAAAAATGAAAAAAATAATTTTTATAAATGTTTCATGAAAAGGGTCTAAAATATTGTTTTTATGTTCAGCACTAGAAGGACATATGTATATACAAAGTTTTTTTTATAAAAAATGAAAAGAATAATTTTTATAAATTTTTCATGAAAAGGGTCTAAAATATTTTTTTTACGTTCAGCACTAGAAGGACATATGTAGATACAAAGTTTTTTTTATAAAAAATGAAAAAAATATTTTTTATACATTTTTCATGAAAAGGGTCTAAAATATTTTTTTTATGTTCAGCACTAGAAGGACATATGTAGATACAAAGTTTTTTTTATAAAAAACGTAAAAAATATTTTTTATAAATTTTTAATGAAAAGGGTCTAAAATATTTTTTTAACGTTCAGCACTAGAAGGACATTTGTAGATACAGTTTTTTCATAAAAAACGTAAAAAATATTTTTTATAAATTTTTCATGAAAAGGGTCTAAAATATATTTTTTAAGTTCAGCACTAGAAGGACATATGTAGATACAACGTTTTTTTTTATAAAAAATGAAAAAAATATTTTTTATAAATTTTTCATGAAAAGGGTCTAAAATATTTTTTTTATGTTCAGCACTAGAAGGACATATGTAGATACAAAGTTTTTTTTATAAAAAATGAAAAGAATAATTTTTATAAATCTTTCATGAAAAGGGTCTAAAATATTTGTTTTAAGTTCAGCACTAGAAGGACATATGTAGATACAACGTTTTTTTTATAAAAAATGAAAAAAATATTTTTTATAAATTTTTCATGAAAAGGGTCTAAAATATTTTTTTTAAGTTCAGCACTAGAAGGACATATGTAGATACAACGTTTTTTATAAAAAATGAAAAGAATAATTTTTATAAATTTTTCATGAAAAGGGTCTAAAATATTTTTTTTATAATCAGCACTAGAAGGACATATGTAGATACAAAGTTTTTTTTATAAAAAATGAAAAGAATAATTTTTATAAATTTTTCATGAAAAGGGTCTAAAATATTTTTTTAAATTCAGCACTAGAAGGACATATGTAGATACAAAGTTTTTTTTATAAAAAATGAAAAGAATAATTTTTATAAATTTTTCATGAAAAGGGTCTAAAATATTTTTTTTATGTTCAGCACTAGAAGGACATATGTAGATACAACGTTTTTTTTATAAAAAATGAAAAAAAATGTTTTTATAAATTTTTCATGAAAAGGGTCTAAAATATTTTTTTTAAGTTCAGCACTAGAAGGACATATGTAGATACAACGTTTTTTTTTATAAGAAATGAAAAAAATAATTTTTATACATTTTTCATGAAAAGGGTCTAACATATTTTTTTTACGTTCAGCACTAGAAGGACATATGTAGATACAACGTTTTTTTTATAAAAAATGAAAAAAAATGTTTTTATAAATTTTTCATGAAAAGGGTCTAAAATATTTTTTTTATGTTCAGCACTAGAAGGACATATGTAGATACAACGTTTTTTTTATAAAAAATGAAAAAAAATGTTTTTATAAATTTTTCATGAAAAGGGTCTAAAATATTTTTTTTATGTTCAGCACTAGAAGGACATATGTAGATACAACGTTTTTTTAAATAAAAAATGAAAAAAATAATTTTTATAAATTTTTCATGCAAAGGGTCTAACATATTTTTTTTACGTTCAGCACTAGGACATATGTAGATACAAAGTTTTTTTTATAAAAAATGAAAAAAATACTTTTATAAATTTTTCATGAAAAGGGTCTAAAATATTTTTTTTTACATTCAGCACTAGAAGGACATATGTAGATACAACGTTTTTTTTAATAAAAAATGAAAAAAATAATTTTTATAAATTTTTCCTGAAAAGGGTCTAACATTTTTTTTTTACGTTCAGCACTAGAAGGACATATGTAGATACAACGTTTTTTTTATAAAAAATGAAAAGAATAATTTTTATAAATTTTTCATGAAAAGGGTCTAAAATATTTTTTTTATGTTCAGCACTAGAAGGACATATGTAGATACA
Source organism: Coregonus lavaretus (assembly GCF_964263955.1). Lineage (NCBI taxonomy): Eukaryota > Metazoa > Chordata > Actinopteri > Salmoniformes > Salmonidae > Coregonus > Coregonus lavaretus. The sequence goes on from NW_028158008.1 coordinate 43,205, forward strand.
AAGTTTTTTTTATAAAAAATGAAAAGAATAATTTTTATAAATTTTTCATGAAAAGGGTCTAAAATATTTTTTTTATGTTCAGCACTAGAAGGACATATGTAGATACAAAGTTTTTTTTATAAAAAATGAAAAGAATAATTTTTATAAATTTTTCATGAAAAGGGTCTAAAATATTTTTTTTATGTTCAGCACTAGAAGGACATATGTAGATACAAAGTTTTTTTTATAAAAAATGAAAAGAATAATTTTTATAAATTTTTCATGAAAAGGGTCTAAAATATTTTTTTTATGTTCAGCACTAGAAGGACATATGTAGATACAACGTTTTTTTTATAAAAAATGAAAAAAAATGTTTTTATAAATTTTTCATGAAAAGGGTCTAAAATATATTTTTTAAGTTCAGCACTAGAAGGACATATGTAGATACAAAGTTTTTTTTATAAAAAATGAAAAATATATTTGTTATACATTTTTCATGAAAAGGGTCAAAAATATTTTTTTTAAGTTCAGCACTAGAAGGACATATGTAGATACAACGTTTTTTTTATAAAAAATGAAAAAAATAATTTTTATAAATGTTTCATGAAAAGGGTCTAAAATATTGTTTTTATGTTCAGCACTAGAAGGACATATGTATATACAAAGTTTTTTTTATAAAAAATGAAAAGAATAATTTTTATAAATGTTTCATGAAAAGGGTCTAAAATATTTTTTTTACGTTCAGCACTAGAAGGACATATGTAGATACAAAGTTTTTTTTATAAAAAATTAAAAAAATATTTTTTATACATTTTTCATGAAAAGGGTCTAAAATATTTTTTTTATGTTCAGCACTAGAAGGACATATGTAGATACAAAGTTTTTTTTATAAAAAACATAAAAAATATTTTTTATAAATTTTTAATGAAAAGGGTGTAAAATATATTTTTTAAGTTCAGCACTAGAAGGACATATGTAGATACAACGTTTTTTTTATAAAAAATGAAAAAAATAATTTTTATAAATGTTTCATGAAAAGGGTCTAAAATATTTTTTTATGTTCAGCACTAGAAGGACATATGTAGATACAAAGTTTTTTTTATAAAAAACATAAAAAATATTTATAAATTTTTCATGAAAAGGGTCTAAAATATATTTTTTAAGTTCAGCACTAGAAGGACATATGTAGATACAACGTTTTTTTTATAAAAAATGAAAAGAATAATTTTTATAAATTTTTCATGAAAAGGGTCTAAAATATTTGTTTTATGTTCAGCACTAGAAGGACATATGTAGATACAACGTTTTTTTTTATAAAAAATGAAAAAAATAATATTTATAAATTTTTCATGAAAAGGGTCTAAAATATTTTTTTTATGTTCAGCACTAGAAGGACATATGTAGATACAAAGTTTTTTTTATAAAAAACATAAAAAATATTTTTTATAAATTTTTCATGAAAAGGGTCTAAAATATATTTTTTAAGTTCAGCACTAGAAGGACATATGTAGATACAACGTTTTTTTTATAAAAAATGAAAAGAATAATTTTTATAAATTTTTCATGAAAAGGGTCTAAAATATTTGTTTTATGTTCAGCACTAGAAGGACATATGTAGATACAAAGTTTTTTTTATAAAAAACATAAAAAATATTTTTTATAAATTTTTCATGAAAAGGGTCTAAAATATATTTTTTAAGTTCAGCACTAGAAGGACATATGTAGATACAACGTTTTTTTTAATAAAAAATGAAAAAAATAATTTTTATAAATTTTTCATGAAAAGGGTCTAAAAAAAATTTTTTACGTTCAGCACTAGAAGGACATATGTAGATACAAAGTTTTTTTTATAAAAAATGTAAAAAAAATTTTTTTATAAATTTTTCATGAAAAGGGTCTAAAATATTTTTTTTACGTTCAGCACTAGAAGGACATATGTAGATACAAAGTTTTTTTTATAAAAAATGAAAAAAATAATTTTTATAAATTTTTCATGAAAAGGGTCTAAAATATTATTTTTATGTTCAGCACTAGAAGGACATATGTAGATACAAAGTTTTTTTTATAAAAAATGAAAAAAATACTTTTATAAATTTTTCATGAAAAGGGTCTAAAATATTTTTTTTTACATTCAGCACTAGAAGGACATATGTAGATACAACGTTTTTTTTATAAAAAATGAAAAGAATAATTTTTATAAATTTTTCATGAAAAGGGTCTACAATATTTTTTTTAAGTTCAGCACTAGAAGGACATATGTAGATACAAAGTTTTTTTTATAAAAAATGAAAAGAATAATTTTTATAAATTTTTCATGAAAAGGGTCTAAAATATTTTTTTTATGTTCAGCACTAGAAGGACATATGTAGATACAAAGTTTTTTTTATAAAAAATGAAAAAAAATGTTTTTATAAATTTTTCATGAAAAGGGTCTAAAATATTTTTTTTATGTTCAGCACTAGAAGGACATATGTAGATACAACGTTTTTTTTATAAAAAATGAAAAAAAATGTTTTTATAAATTTTTCATGAAAAGGGTCTAAAATATATTTTTTAAGTTCAGCACTAGAAGGACATATGTAGATACAACGTTTTTTTTTATAAGAAATGAAAAAAATAATTTTTATAAATTTTTAATGAAAAGGGTCTAACATATTTTTTTTACGTTCAGCACTAGAAGGACATATGTAGATACAACGTTTTTTTTATAAAAAATGAAAAAAAATGTTTTTATAAATTTTTCATGAAAAGGGTCTAAAAAAATTTTTTTACGTTCAGCACTAGAAGGACATATGTAGATACAAATTTTTTATAAATTTTTCATGAAAAGGGTCTAAAATATTTTTTTTACGTTCAGCACTAGAAGGACATATGTAGATACAAAGTTTTTTTTATAAAAAATGAAAAAAATAATTTTTATAAATTTTTCATGAAAAGGGTCTAAAATATTTTTTTTATGTTCAGCACTAGAAGGACATATGTAGATACAAAGTTTTTTTTATAAAAAACGTTAAAAATATTTTTTATAAATTTTTCATGAAAAGGGTCTAAAATATATTTTTTAAGTTCAGCACTAGAAGGACATATGTAGATACAACGTTTTTTTTTATAAAAAATGAAAAAAATAATTTTTATAAATGTTTCATGAAAAGGGTCTAAAATATTTTTTTTATGTTCAGCACTAGAAGGACATATGTAGATACAAAGTTTTTTTTATAAAAAATGAAAAGAATAATTTTTATAAATTTTTCATGAAAAGGGTCTAAAATATTTGTTTTAAGTTCAGCACTAGAAGGACATATGTAGATACAACGTTTTTTTTATAAAAAATGAAAAGAATAATTTTTATAAATTTTTCATGAAAAGATCATAAAATATTTTTTTTACGTTCAGCACTAGAAGGACATATGTAGATACAAAGTTTTTTTTATAAAAAATGAAAAAAATAATTTTTATAAATTTTTCATGAAAAGGGTCTAAAATATTTTTTTTATGTTCAGCACTATAAGGACATATGTAGATACAAAGTTTTTTTTATAAAAAACATAAAAAATATTTATAAATTTTTCATGAAAAGGGTCTAAAATATATTTTTTAAGTTCAGCACTAGAAGGACATATGTAGATACAACGTTTTTTTTATAAAAAATGAAAAGAATAATTTTTATAAATTTTTCATGAAAAGGGTCTAAAATATTTGTTTTATGTTCAGCACTAGAAGGACATATGTAGATACAACGTTTTTTTTTATAAAAAATGAAAAAAATAATATTTATAAATTTTTCATGAAAAGGGTCTAAAATATTTTTTTTATATTCAGCACTAGAAGGACATATGTAGATACAAAGTTTTTTTTATAAAAAACATAAAAAATATTTTTTATAAATTTTTCATGAAAAGGGTCTAAAATATATTTTTTAAGTTCAGCACTAGAAGGACATATGTAGATACAACGTTTTTTTTATAAAAAATGAAAAGAATAATTTTTATAAATTTTTCATGAAAAGGGTCTAAAATATTTGTTTTATGTTCAGCACTAGAAGGACATATGTAGATACAAAGTTTTTTTTATAAAAAACATAAAAAATATTTTTTATAAATTTTTCATGAAAAGGGTCTAAAATATATTTTTTAAGTTCAGCACTAGAAGGACATATGTAGATACAACGTTTTTTTTAATAAAAAATGAAAAAAATAATTTTTATAAATTTTTCATGAAAAGGGTCTAAAAAAAATGTTTTACGTTCAGCACTAGAAGGACATATGTAGATACAAAGTTTTTTTTATAAAAAATGTAAAAAAAAATTTTTTTTAAATTTTTCATGAAAAGGGTCTAAAATATTTTTTTTACGTTCAGCACTAGAAGGACATATGTAGATACAAAGTTTTTTTTATAAAAAATGAAAAAAATAATTTTTATAAATTTTTCATGAAAAGGGTCTAAAATATTATTTTTATGTTCAGCACTAGAAGGACATATGTAGATACAAAGTTTTTTTTATAAAAAATGAAAAAAATACTTTTATAAATTTTTCATGAAAAGGGTCTAAAATATTTTTTTTTACATTCAGCACTAGAAGGACATATGTAGATACAACGTTTTTTTTATAAAAAATGAAAAGAATAATTTTTATAAATTTTTCATGAAAAGGGTCTACAATATTTTTTTTAAGTTCAGCACTAGAAGGACATATGTAGATACAAAGTTTTTTTTATAAAAAATGAAAAGAATAATTTTTATAAATTTTTCATGAAAAGGGTCTAAAATATTTTTTTTATGTTCAGCACTAGAAGGACATATGTAGATACAAAGTTTTTTTTATAAAAAATGAAAAAAAATGTTTTTATAAATTTTTCATGAAAAGGGTCTAAAATATTTTTTTTATGTTCAGCACTAGAAGGACATATGTAGATACAACGTTTTTTTTATAAAAAATGAAAAAAAATGTTTTTATAAATTTTTCATGAAAAGGGTCTAAAATATATTTTTTAAGTTCAGCACTAGAAGGACATATGTAGATACAACGTTTTTTTTATAAAAAATGAAAAAAAATGTTTTTATAAATTTTTCATGAAAAGGGTCTAAAATATTTTTTTTATGTTCAGCACTAGAAGGACATATGTAGATACAACGTTTTTTTTATAAAAAATGAAAAAAAATGTTTTTATAAATTTTTCATGAAAAGGGTCTAAAATATTGTTTTTATGTTCAGCACTAGAAGGACATATGTATATACAAAGTTTTTTTTATAAAAAATGAAAAGAATAATTTTTATAAATTTTTCATGAAAAGGGTCTAAAATATATTTTTTAAGTTCAGCACTAGAAGGACATATGTAGATACAAAGTTTTTTTTATAAAAAATGAAAAATATATTTGTTATACATTTTTCATGAAAAGGGTCAAAAATATTTTTTTTAAGTTCAGCACTAGAAGGACATATGTAGATACAACGTTTTTTTTATAAAAAATGAAAAAAATAATTTTTATAAATGTTTCATGAAAAGGGTCTAAAATATTGTTTTTATGTTCAGCACTAGAAGGACATATGTATATACAAAGTTTTTTTTATAAAAAATGAAAAGAATAATTTTTATAAATTTTTCATGAAAAGGGTCTAAAATATTTTTTTTACGTTCAGCACTAGAAGGACATATGTAGATACAAAGTTTTTTTTATAAAAAATGAAAAAAATATTTTTTATACATTTTTCATGAAAAGGGTCTAAAATATTTTTTTTATGTTCAGCACTAGAAGGACATATGTAGATACAAAGTTTTTTTTATAAAAAACGTAAAAAATATTTTTTATAAATTTTTAATGAAAAGGGTCTAAAATATTTTTTTAACGTTCAGCACTAGAAGGACATTTGTAGATACAGTTTTTTCATAAAAAACGTAAAAAATATTTTTTATAAATTTTTCATGAAAAGGGTCTAAAATATATTTTTTAAGTTCAGCACTAGAAGGACATATGTAGATACAACGTTTTTTTTTATAAAAAATGAAAAAAATATTTTTTATAAATTTTTCATGAAAAGGGTCTAAAATATTTTTTTTATGTTCAGCACTAGAAGGACATATGTAGATACAACGTTTTTTTTATAAAAAATGAAAAAAATAATTTTTATAAATGTTTCATGAAAAGGGTCTAAAATATTGTTTTTATGTTCAGCACTAGAAGGACATATGTATATACAAAGTTTTTTTTATAAAAAATGAAAAGAATAATTTTTATAAATTTTTCATGAAAAGGGTCTAAAATATTTTTTTTACGTTCAGCACTAGAAGGACATATGTAGATACAAAGTTTTTTTTATAAAAAATGAAAAAAATATTTTTTATACATTTTTCATGAAAAGGGTCTAAAATATTTTTTTTATGTTCAGCACTAGAAGGACATATGTAGATACAAAGTTTTTTTTATAAAAAACGTAAAAAATATTTTTTATAAATTTTTAATGAAAAGGGTCTAAAATATTTTTTTAACGTTCAGCACTAGAAGGACATTTGTAGATACAGTTTTTTCATAAAAAACGTAAAAAATATTTTTTATAAATTTTTCATGAAAAGGGTCTAAAATATATTTTTTAAGTTCAGCACTAGAAGGACATATGTAGATACAACGTTTTTTTTTATAAAAAATGAAAAAAATATTTTTTATAAATTTTTCATGAAAAGGGTCTAAAATATTTTTTTTATGTTCAGCACTAGAAGGACATATGTAGATACAAAGTTTTTTTTATAAAAAATGAAAAGAATAATTTTTATAAATCTTTCATGAAAAGGGTCTAAAATATTTGTTTTAAGTTCAGCACTAGAAGGACATATGTAGATACAACGTTTTTTTTATAAAAAATGAAAAAAATATTTTTTATAAATTTTTCATGAAAAGGGTCTAAAATATTTTTTTTAAGTTCAGCACTAGAAGGACATATGTAGATACAACGTTTTTTATAAAAAATGAAAAGAATAATTTTTATAAATTTTTCATGAAAAGGGTCTAAAATATTTTTTTTATAATCAGCACTAGAAGGACATATGTAGATACAAAGTTTTTTTTATAAAAAATGAAAAGAATAATTTTTATAAATTTTTCATGAAAAGGGTCTAAAATATTTTTTTAAATTCAGCACTAGAAGGACATATGTAGATACAAAGTTTTTTTTATAAAAAATGAAAAGAATAATTTTTATAAATTTTTCATGAAAAGGGTCTAAAATATTTTTTTTATGTTCAGCACTAGAAGGACATATGTAGATACAACGTTTTTTTTATAAAAAATGAAAAAAAATGTTTTTATAAATTTTTCATGAAAAGGGTCTAAAATATTTTTTTTAAGTTCAGCACTAGAAGGACATATGTAGATACAACGTTTTTTTTTATAAGAAATGAAAAAAATAATTTTTATACATTTTTCATGAAAAGGGTCTAACATATTTTTTTTACGTTCAGCACTAGAAGGACATATGTAGATACAACGTTTTTTTTATAAAAAATGAAAAAAAATGTTTTTATAAATTTTTCATGAAAAGGGTCTAAAATATTTTTTTTATGTTCAGCACTAGAAGGACATATGTAGATACAACGTTTTTTTTATAAAAAATGAAAAAAAATGTTTTTATAAATTTTTCATGAAAAGGGTCTAAAATATTTTTTTTATGTTCAGCACTAGAAGGACATATGTAGATACAACGTTTTTTTAAATAAAAAATGAAAAAAATAATTTTTATAAATTTTTCATGCAAAGGGTCTAACATATTTTTTTTACGTTCAGCACTAGGACATATGTAGATACAAAGTTTTTTTTATAAAAAATGAAAAAAATACTTTTATAAATTTTTCATGAAAAGGGTCTAAAATATTTTTTTTTACATTCAGCACTAGAAGGACATATGTAGATACAACGTTTTTTTTAATAAAAAATGAAAAAAATAATTTTTATAAATTTTTCCTGAAAAGGGTCTAACATTTTTTTTTTACGTTCAGCACTAGAAGGACATATGTAGATACAACGTTTTTTTTATAAAAAATGAAAAGAATAATTTTTATAAATTTTTCATGAAAAGGGTCTAAAATATTTTTTTTATGTTCAGCACTAGAAGGACATATGTAGATACAAAGTTTTTTTTATAAAAAATGAAAAGAATAATTTTTATAAATTTTTCATGAAAAGGGTCTAAAATATTTTTTTTATGTTCAGCACTAGAAGGACATATGTAGATACAAAGTTTTTTTTATAAAAAATGAAAAGAATAATTTTTATAAATTTTTCATGAAAAGGGTCTAAAATATTTTTTTTATGTTCAGCACTAGAAGGACATATGTAGATACAAAGTTTTTTTTATAAAAAATGAAAAGAATAATTTTTATAAATTTTTCATGAAAAGGGTCTAAAATATTTTTTTTATGTTCAGCACTAGAAGGACATATGTAGATACAACGTTTTTTTTATAAAAAATGAAAAAAAATGTTTTTATAAATTTTTCATGAAAAGGGTCTAAAATATATTTTTTAAGTTCAGCACTAGAAGGACATATGTAGATACAAAGTTTTTTTTATAAAAAATGAAAAATATATTTGTTATACATTTTTCATGAAAAGGGTCAAAAATATTTTTTTTAAGTTCAGCACTAGAAGGACATATGTAGATACAACGTTTTTTTTATAAAAAATGAAAAAAATAATTTTTATAAATGTTTCATGAAAAGGGTCTAAAATATTGTTTTTATGTTCAGCACTAGAAGGACATATGTATATACAAAGTTTTTTTTATAAAAAATGAAAAGAATAATTTTTATAAATGTTTCATGAAAAGGGTCTAAAATATTTTTTTTACGTTCAGCACTAGAAGGACATATGTAGATACAAAGTTTTTTTTATAAAAAATTAAAAAAATATTTTTTATACATTTTTCATGAAAAGGGTCTAAAATATTTTTTTTATGTTCAGCACTAGAAGGACATATGTAGATACAAAGTTTTTTTTATAAAAAACATAAAAAATATTTTTTATAAATTTTTAATGAAAAGGGTGTAAAATATATTTTTTAAGTTCAGCACTAGAAGGACATATGTAGATACAACGTTTTTTTTATAAAAAATGAAAAAAATAATTTTTATAAATGTTTCATGAAAAGGGTCTAAAATATTTTTTTATGTTCAGCACTAGAAGGACATATGTAGATACAAAGTTTTTTTTATAAAAAACATAAAAAATATTTATAAATTTTTCATGAAAAGGGTCTAAAATATATTTTTTAAGTTCAGCACTAGAAGGACATATGTAGATACAACGTTTTTTTTATAAAAAATGAAAAGAATAATTTTTATAAATTTTTCATGAAAAGGGTCTAAAATATTTGTTTTATGTTCAGCACTAGAAGGACATATGTAGATACAACGTTTTTTTTTATAAAAAATGAAAAAAATAATATTTATAAATTTTTCATGAAAAGGGTCTAAAATATTTTTTTTATGTTCAGCACTAGAAGGACATATGTAGATACAAAGTTTTTTTTATAAAAAACATAAAAAATATTTTTTATAAATTTTTCATGAAAAGGGTCTAAAATATATTTTTTAAGTTCAGCACTAGAAGGACATATGTAGATACAACGTTTTTTTTATAAAAAATGAAAAGAATAATTTTTATAAATTTTTCATGAAAAGGGTCTAAAATATTTGTTTTATGTTCAGCACTAGAAGGACATATGTAGATACAAAGTTTTTTTTATAAAAAACATAAAAAATATTTTTTATAAATTTTTCATGAAAAGGGTCTAAAATATATTTTTTAAGTTCAGCACTAGAAGGACATATGTAGATACAACGTTTTTTTTAATAAAAAATGAAAAAAATAATTTTTATAAATTTTTCATGAAAAGGGTCTAAAAAAAATTTTTTACGTTCAGCACTAGAAGGACATATGTAGATACAAAGTTTTTTTTATAAAAAATGTAAAAAAAATTTTTTTATAAATTTTTCATGAAAAGGGTCTAAAATATTTTTTTTACGTTCAGCACTAGAAGGACATATGTAGATACAAAGTTTTTTTTATAAAAAATGAAAAAAATAATTTTTATAAATTTTTCATGAAAAGGGTCTAAAATATTATTTTTATGTTCAGCACTAGAAGGACATATGTAGATACAAAGTTTTTTTTATAAAAAATGAAAAAAATACTTTTATAAATTTTTCATGAAAAGGGTCTAAAATATTTTTTTTTACATTCAGCACTAGAAGGACATATGTAGATACAACGTTTTTTTTATAAAAAATGAAAAGAATAATTTTTATAAATTTTTCATGAAAAGGGTCTACAATATTTTTTTTAAGTTCAGCACTAGAAGGACATATGTAGATACAAAGTTTTTTTTATAAAAAATGAAAAGAATAATTTTTATAAATTTTTCATGAAAAGGGTCTAAAATATTTTTTTTATGTTCAGCACTAGAAGGACATATGTAGATACAAAGTTTTTTTTATAAAAAATGAAAAAAAATGTTTTTATAAATTTTTCATGAAAAGGGTCTAAAATATTTTTTTTATGTTCAGCACTAGAAGGACATATGTAGATACAACGTTTTTTTTATAAAAAATGAAAAAAAATGTTTTTATAAATTTTTCATGAAAAGGGTCTAAAATATATTTTTTAAGTTCAGCACTAGAAGGACATATGTAGATACAACGTTTTTTTTTATAAGAAATGAAAAAAATAATTTTTATAAATTTTTAATGAAAAGGGTCTAACATATTTTTTTTACGTTCAGCACTAGAAGGACATATGTAGATACAACGTTTTTTTTATAAAAAATGAAAAAAAATGTTTTTATAAATTTTTCATGAAAAGGGTCTAAAAAAATTTTTTTACGTTCAGCACTAGAAGGACATATGTAGATACAAATTTTTTATAAATTTTTCATGAAAAGGGTCTAAAATATTTTTTTTACGTTCAGCACTAGAAGGACATATGTAGATACAAAGTTTTTTTTATAAAAAATGAAAAAAATAATTTTTATAAATTTTTCATGAAAAGGGTCTAAAATATTTTTTTTATGTTCAGCACTAGAAGGACATATGTAGATACAAAGTTTTTTTTATAAAAAACGTTAAAAATATTTTTTATAAATTTTTCATGAAAAGGGTCTAAAATATATTTTTTAAGTTCAGCACTAGAAGGACATATGTAGATACAACGTTTTTTTTTATAAAAAATGAAAAAAATAATTTTTATAAATGTTTCATGAAAAGGGTCTAAAATATTTTTTTTATGTTCAGCACTAGAAGGACATATGTAGATACAAAGTTTTTTTTATAAAAAATGAAAAGAATAATTTTTATAAATTTTTCATGAAAAGGGTCTAAAATATTTGTTTTAAGTTCAGCACTAGAAGGACATATGTAGATACAACGTTTTTTTTATAAAAAATGAAAAGAATAATTTTTATAAATTTTTCATGAAAAGATCATAAAATATTTTTTTTACGTTCAGCACTAGAAGGACATATGTAGATACAAAGTTTTTTTTATAAAAAATGAAAAAAATAATTTTTATAAATTTTTCATGAAAAGGGTCTAAAATATTTTTTTTATGTTCAGCACTAGAAGGACATATGTAGATACAAAGTTTTTTTCATAAAAAACATAAAAAATATAGCTTATAAATTTTTCATGAAAAAGGGTCTAAAATATATTTTTTAAGTTCAGCACTAGAAGGACATATGTAGATACAACGTTTTTTTTATAAAAAATGAAAAAAATTATTTTTATAAATGTTTCATGAAAAGGGTCTAAAATATTTTTTTTATGTTCAGCACTAGAAGGACATATGTAGATACAAAGTTTTTTTTATAAAAAATGAAAAGAATAATTTTTATAAATTTTTCATGAAAAGGGTCTAAAATATTTGTTTTATGGTCAGCACTAGAAGGACATATGTAGATACAAAGTTTTTTTTATAAAAAACATAAAAAATATTTATAAATTTTTCATGAAAAGGGTCTAAAATATTTTTTTTTACATTCAGCACTAGAAGGACATATGTAGATACAACGTTTTTTTTAATAAAAAATGAAAAAAAAAAATTTTAAAAATTTTTCCTGAAAAGGGTCTAAAAAATTTTTTTTACGTTCAGCACTAGAAGGACATATGTAGATACAAAGTTTTTTTTATAAAAAATGTAAAAAAAATTTTTTTATAAATTTTTCATGAAAAGGGTCTAAAATATTTTTTTAACGTTCAGCACTAGAAGGACATATGTAGATACAACGTTTTTTTTATAAAAAACGTAAAAAATATTTTTTATAAATTTTTCATTAAAAGGGTCTAAAATATTTTTTTAACGTTCAGCACTAGAAGGACATATATAGATACAAAGTTTTTTTATAAAAAACGTAAAAAATATTTTTTACATTTTTTCATGAAAAGGGTCTAAAATATTTTTTTAAAGTTCAGCACTAGAAGGACATATGTAGATTCAAAATTTTTTTAATAAAAAACGTAAAAAATATTTTTTATAAATTTTTAATGAAAAGGGTCTAAAATATTTTTTTAACGTTCAGCACTAGAAGGACATATGTAGATAAAAAGTTTTTTTTATAAAAAACGTAAAAAATATTTTTTATAAATCTTTCATGAAAAGGGTCTAAAATATTTTTCTTACGTTCAGCACTAGAAGGACATATGTAGATACAAAGTTTTTTTAATAAAAAACGTTAAAAATATTTTTTATAAATTTTTCATGAAAAGGGTCTAAAATATTTGTTTAACGTTCAGCACTAGAAGGACATATGTAGATACAAAGTTTTTTTAATAAAAACGTAAAAAATATTTTTTATACATTTTTCATGAAAAGGGTCTAAAATATTTTTTTAACGTTCAGCACTAGAAGGACATAGGTAGATACAAAGTTTTTTTTATAAAAAACGAAACAAATATTTGTTATAAATTTTTCATGAAAAGGGTCTAAAATATTTGTTTAACGTTCAGCACCAGAAGGACATATGTAGATACAAAGTTTTTTTAATAAAAACGTAAAAAATATTTTTTATACATTTTTCATGAAAAGGTTCTAAAATATTTTTTTAACGTTCAGCACTAGAAGGACATAGGTAGATAAAAAGTTTTTTTTATAAAAAACGTAAAAAATATTTTTTATAAATCTTTCATGAAAAGGGTCTAAAATATTTTTCTTACGTTCAGCACTAGAAGGACATATGTAGATACAAAGTTTTTTTAATAAAAAACGTTAAAAATATTTTTTATAAATTTTTCATGAAAAGGGTCTAAAATATTTGTTTAACGTTCAGCACTAGAAGGACATATGTAGATACAAAGTTTTTTTAATAAAAACGTAAAAAATATTTTTTATACATTTTTCATGAAAAGGGTCTAAAATATTTTTTTAACGTTCAGCACTAGAAGGACATAGGTAGATACAAAGTTTTTTTTATAAAAAACGAAACAAATATTTGTTATAAATTTTTCATGAAAAGGGTCTAAAATATTTGTTTAACGTTCAGCACTAGAAGGACATATGTAGATACAAAGTTTTTTTAATAAAAACGTAAAAAATATTTTTTATACATTTTTCATGAAAAGGTTCTAAAATATTTTTTTAACGTTCAGCACTAGAAGGACATAGGTAGATACAAAGTTTTTTTTATAAAAAACTAAACAAATATTTTTTATAAATTTTTCATGAAAAGGGTCTAAAATATATTTTTTAAGTTCAGCACTAGAAGGACATATGTAGATACAACGTTTTTTTTTATAAGAAATGAAAAAAATAATTTTTATAAATTTTTAATGAAAAGGGTCTAACATATTTTTTTTACGTTCAGCACTAGAAGGACATATGTAGATACAACGTTTTTTTTATAAAAAATGAAAAAAAATGTTTTTATAAATTTTTCATGAAAAGGGTCTAAAATATTGTTTTTATGTTCAGCACTAGAAGGACATATGTAGATACAAAGTTTTTTTTATAAAAAATGAAAAATATATTTGTTATACATTTTTCATGAAAAGGGTCAAAAATATTTTTTTTAAGTTCAGCACTAGAAGGACATATGTAGATACAACGTTTTTTTTATAAAAAATGAAAAAAATAATTTTTATAAATGTTTCATGAAAAGGGTCTAAAATATTGTTTTTATGTTCAGCACTAGAAGGACATATGTATATACAAAGTTTTTTTTATAAAAAATGAAAAGAATAATTTTTATAAATTTTTCATGAAAAGGGTCTAAAATATTTTTTTTACGTTCAGCACTAGAAGGACATATGTAGATACAAAGTTTTTTTTATAAAAAATGAAAAAAATATTTTTTATACATTTTTCATGAAAAGGGTCTAAAATATTTTTTTTATGTTCAGCACTAGAAGGACATATGTAGATACAAAGTTTTTTTTATAAAAAACGTAAAAAATATTTTTTATAAATTTTTAATGAAAAGGGTCTAAAATATTTTTTTAACGTTCAGCACTAGAAGGACATTTGTAGATACAGTTTTTTCATAAAAAACGTAAAAAATATTTTTTATAAATTTTTCATGAAAAGGGTCTAAAATATATTTTTTAAGTTCAGCACTAGAAGGACATATGTAGATACAACGTTTTTTTTATAAAAAATGAAAAAAATAATTTTTATAAATGTTTCATGAAAAGGGTCTAAAATATTTTTTTTATGTTCAGCACTAGAAGGACATATGTAGATACAAAGTTTTTTTTATAAAAAATGAAAAGAATAATTTTTATAAATCTTTCATGAAAAGGGTCTAAAATATTTGTTTTAAGTTCAGCACTAGAAGGACATATGTAGATACAACGTTTTTTTTATAAAAAATGAAAAAAATATTTTTTATAAATTTTTCATGAAAAGGGTCTAAAATATTTTTTTTAAGTTCAGCACTAGAAGGACATATGTAGATACAACGTTTTTTTTATAAAAAATGAAAAGAATAATTTTTATAAATTTTTCATGAAAAGGGTCTAAAATATTTTTTTTATGTTCAGCACTAGAAGGACATATGTAGATACAAAGTTTTTTTTATAAAAAATGAAAAGAATAATTTTTATAAATTTTTCATGAAAAGGGTCTAAAATATTTTTTTTATGTTCAGCACTAGAAGGACATATGTAGATACAACGTTTTTTTTATAAAAAATGAAAAAAAATGTTTTTATAAATTTTTCATGAAAAGGGTCTAAAATATTTTTTTTAAGTTCAGCACTAGAAGGACATATGTAGATACAACGTTTTTTTTTATAAGAAATGAAAAAAATAATTTTTATAAATTTTTCATGAAAAGGGTCTAACATATTTTTTTTACGTTCAGCACTAGAAGGACATATGTAGATACAACGTTTTTTTTATAAAAAATGAAAAAAAATGTTTTTATTAATTTTTCATGAAAAGGGTCTAAAATATTTTTTTTATGTTCAGCACTAGAAGGACATATGTAGATACAACGTTTTTTTTATAAAAAATGAAAAAAAATGTTTTTATAAATTTTTCATGAAAAGGGTCTAAAATATTTTTTTTATGTTCAGCACTAGAAGGACATATGTAGATACAAAGTTTTTTTTATAAAAAACGTAAAAAATATATTTTTTAAATTTTTCATGAAAAGGGTCTAAAATATATTTTTTAAGTTCAGCACTAGAAGGACATATGTAGATACAACGTTTTTTTTATAAAAAATGAAAAGAATAATTTTTATAAATTTTTCATGAAAAGGGTCTAAAATATTTGTTTTATGTTCAGCACTAGAAGGACATATGTAGATACAACGTTTTTTTTTATAAAAAATGAAAAAAAAAATATTTATAAATTTTTCATGAAAAGGGTCTAAAATATTTTTTTTATGTTCAGCACTAGAAGGACATATGTAGATACAAAGTTTTTTTTATAAAAAACATAAAAAATATTTTTTATAAATTTTTCATGAAAAGGGTCTAAAATATATTTTTTAAGTTCAGCACTAGAAGGACATATGTAGATACAACGTTTTTTTTATAAAAAATGTAAAAAAAAATTTTTTATAAATTTTTCATGAAAAGGGTCTAAAATATTTTTTTTACGTTCAGCACTAGAAGGACATATGTAGATACAAAGTTTTTTTATAAAAAATGAAAAAAATAATTTTTATAAATTTTTCATGAAAAGGGTCTAAAATATTTTTTTTATGTTCAGCACTAGAAGGACATATGTAGATACAAAGTTTTTTTTATAAAAAACGTTAAAAATATTTTTTATAAATTTTTTATGAAAAGGGTCTAAAATATTTTTTTAACGTTCAGCACTAGAAGGACATTTGTAGATACAAAGTTTTTTCATAAAAAACATAAAAAATATTTTTTATAAATTTTTCATGAAAAGGGTCTAAAATATATTTTTTAAGTTCAGCACTAGAAGGACATATGTAGATACAACGTTTTTTTTATAAAAAATGAAAAAAATAATTTTTATAAATGTTTCATGAAAAGGGTCTAAAATATTTTTTTTATGTTCAGCACTAGAAGGACATATGTAGATACAAAGTTTTTTTTATAAAAAATGAAAAGAATAATTTTTATAAATTTTTCATGAAAAGGGTCTAAAATATTTGTTTTAAGTTCAGCACTAGAAGGACATATGTAGATACAACGTTTTTTTTATAAAAAATGAAAAGAATAATTTTTATAAATTTTTCATGAAAAGGGTCTAAAATATTTTTTTTATGGTCAGCACTAGAAGGACATATGTAGATACAAAGTTTTTTTTATAAAAAACATAAAAAATATTTATAAATTTTTCATGAAAAGGGTCTAAAATATTTTTTTTACGTTCAGCACTAGAAGGACATATGTAGATACAAAGTTTTTTTAATAAAAAACGAAAAAAATATTTTTAATACATTTTTCATGAAAAGGGTCTAAAATATTTTTTTTACGTTCAGCACTATAAGGACATATGTAGATACAACGTTTTTTTTATAAAAAATGAAAATAATAATTTTTATAAATGTTTCATGAAAAGGGTCTAAAATATTTTTTTTATGTTCAGCACTAGAAGGACATATGTAGATACAAAGTTTTTTTTATAAAAAATGAAAAGAATAATTTTTATAAATCTTTCATGAAAAGGGTCTAAAATATTTGTTTTAAGTTCAGCACTAGAAGGACATATGTAGATACAACGTTTTTTTTATAAAAAATGAAAAAAATATTTTTTATAAATTTTTCATGAAAAGGGTCTAAAATATTTTTTTAAAGTTCAGCACTAGAAGGACATATGTAGATACAACGTTTTTTTTATAAAAAATGAAAAGAATAATTTTTATAAATTTTTCATGAAAAGGGTCTAAAATATTTTTTTTATGTTCAGCACTAGAAGGACATATGTAGATACAAAGTTTTTTTTATAAAAAATGAAAAGAATAATTTTTATAAATTTTTCATGAAAAGGGTCTAAAATATTTTTTTTATGTTCAGCACTAGAAGGACATATGTAGATACAAAGTTTTTTTTATAAAAAACGTAAAAAAAATTTTTTATAAATTTTTCATGCAAATGGTCTAAAATATTTTTTTTACTGTCAGCACTAGAAGGACATATGTAGATACAAAGTTATTTTTATAAAAAATGAAAAAAATATTTTTTATAAATTTTTCATGAAAAGGGTCAAAAATATTTTTTTAAAGTTCAGCACTAGAAGGACATATGTAGATACAACGTTTCTTTTATAAAAAATGAAAAAAAATGTTTTTATAAATTTTTCATGAAAAGGGTCTAAAATATTTTTTTTATGTTCAGCACTAGAAGGACATATGTAGATACAAAGTTTTTTTTATAAAAAACGTAAAAATATATATTTTTTAAATTTTTCATGAAAAGGGTCTAAAATATATTTTTTAAGTTCAGCACTAGAAGGACATATGTAGATACAACGTTTTTTTTTATAAAAAATGAAAAAAATAATTTTTATAAATTTTTCATGAAAAGGGTCTAACATGTTTGTTTTATGTTCAGCACTAGAAGGACATATGTAGATACAACGTTTTTTTTAATGAAAAATGAAAAAAATAATTTTTATAAATTTTTCCTGAAAAGGGTCTAAAAAAATTTTTTTACGTTCAGCACTAGAAGGACATATGTAGATACAAATTTTTTATAAATTTTTCATGAAAAGGGTCTAAAATATTTTTTTTACGTTCAGCACTAGAAGGACATATGTAGATACAAAGTTTTTTTTATAAAAAATGAAAAAAATAATTTTTATAAATTTTTCATGAAAAGGGTCTAAAATATTTTTTTTATGTTCAGCACTAGAAGGACATATGTAGATACAAAGTTTTTTTTATAAAAAACGTTAAAAATATTTTTTATAAATTTTTCATGAAAAGGGTCTAAAATATATTTTTTAAGTTCAGCACTAGAAGGACATATGTAGATACAACGTTTTTTTTTATAAAAAATGAAAAAAATAATTTTTATAAATGTTTCATGAAAAGGGTCTAAAATATTTTTTTTATGTTCAGCACTAGAAGGACATATGTAGATACAAAGTTTTTTTTATAAAAAATGAAAAGAATAATTTTTATAAATTTTTCATGAAAAGGGTCTAAAATATTTGTTTTAAGTTCAGCACTAGAAGGACATATGTAGATACAACGTTTTTTTTATAAAAAATGAAAAAAATAATTTTTATAAATTTTTCATGAAAAGATCCTAAAATATTTTTTTTACGTTCAGCACTAGAAGGACATATGTAGATACAAAGTTTTTTTTATAAAAAATGAAAAAAATAATTTTTATAAATTTTTCATGAAAAGGGTCTAAAATATTTTTTTTATGTTCAGCACTAGAAGGACATATGTAGATACAAAGTTTTTTTCATAAAAAACATAAAAAATATAGCTTATAAATTTTTCATGAAAAAGGGTCTAAAATATATTTTTTAAGTTCAGCACTAGAAGGACATATGTAGATACAACGTTTTTTTTATAAAAAATGAAAAAAATTATTTTTATAAATGTTTCATGAAAAGGGTCTAAAATATTTTTTTTATGTTCAGCACTAGAAGGACATATGTAGATACAAAGTTTTTTTTATAAAAAATGAAAAGAATAATTTTTATAAATTTTTCATGAAAAGGGTCTAAAATATTTGTTTTATGGTCAGCACTAGAAGGACATATGTAGATACAAAGTTTTTTTTATAAAAAACATAAAAAATATTTATAAATTTTTCATGAAAAGGGTCTAAAATATTTTTTTTTACATTCAGCACTAGAAGGACATATGTAGATACAACGTTTTTTTTAATAAAAAATGAAAAAAAAGAATTTTAAAAATTTTTCCTGAAAAGGGTCTAAAAAATTTTTTTTACGTTCAGCACTAGAAGGACATATGTAGATACAAAGTTTTTTTTATAAAAAATGTAAAAAAAAATTTTTTATAAATTTTTCATGAAAAGGGTCTAAAATATTTTTTTAACGTTCAGCACTAGAAGGACATATGTAGATACAACGTTTTTTTTATAAAAAACGAAAAAAATATTTTTTATAAATTTTTCATGAAAAAGGTCTAAAATATTTTTTTTACGTTCAGCACTAGAAGGACATATGTAGATACAACGGTTTTTTTATAAAAAACGAAAAAAAAAAAAAAAAAAAAATTTTCATGAAAAGGGTCTAAAATATTTTTTTTACGTTCAGCACTAGAATGACATATGTAGATACAACGTTTTTTTTATAAAAAACGTAAAAAATATTTTTTATAAATTTTTCATTAAAAGGGTCTAAAATATTTTTTTAACGTTCAGCACTAGAAGGACATATATAGATACAAAGTTTTTTTATAAAAAACGTAAAAAATATTTTTTACATTTTTTCATGAAAAGGGTCTAAAATATTTTTTTAAAGTTCAGCACTAGAAGGACATATGTAGATTCAAATTTTTTTTAATAAAAAACGTAAAAAATATTTTTTATAAATTTTTAATGAAAAGGGTCTAAAATATTTTTTTAACGTTCAGCACTAGAAGGACATATGTAGATAAAAAGTTTTTTTTATAAAAAACGTAAAAAATATTTTTTATAAATCTTTCATGAAAAGGGTCTAAAATATTTTTCTTACGTTCAGCACTAGAAGGACATATGTAGATACAAAGTTTTTTTAATAAAAAACGTTAAAAATATTTTTTATAAATTTTTCATGAAAAGGGTCTAAAATATTTGTTTAACGTTCAGCACTAGAAGGACATATGTAGATACAAAGTTTTTTTAATAAAAACGTAAAAAATATTTTTTATACATTTTTCATGAAAAGGGTCTAAAATATTTTTTTAACGTTCAGCACTAGAAGGACATAGGTAGATACAAAGTTTTTTTTATAAAAAACGAAACAAATATTTGTTATAAATTTTTCATGAAAAGGGTCTAAAATATTTTTTTTACGTTCAGCACTAGAATGACATATGTAGATACAACGTTTTTTTTATAAAAAACGTAAAAAATATTTTTTATAAATTTTTCATTAAAAGGGTCTAAAATATTTTTTTAACGTTCAGCACTAGAAGGACATATATAGATACAAAGTTTTTTTATAAAAAACGTAAAAAATATTTTTTACATTTTTTCATGAAAAGGGTCTAAAATATTTTTTTAAAGTTCAGCACTAGAAGGACATATGTAGATTCAAATTTTTTTTAATAAAAAACGTAAAAAATATTTTTTATAAATTTTTAATGAAAAGGGTCTAAAATATTTTTTTAACGTTCAGCACTAGAAGGACATATGTAGATAAAAAGTTTTTTTTATAAAAAACGTAAAAAATATTTTTTATAAATCTTTCATGAAAAGGGTCTAAAATATTTTTCTTACGTTCAGCACTAGAAGGACATATGTAGATACAAAGTTTTTTTAATAAAAAACGTTAAAAATATTTTTTATAAATTTTTCATGAAAAGGGTCTAAAATATTTGTTTAACGTTCAGCACTAGAAGGACATATGTAGATACAAAGTTTTTTTAATAAAAACGTAAAAAATATTTTTTATACATTTTTCATGAAAAGGGTCTAAAATATTTTTTTAACGTTCAGCACTAGAAGGACATAGGTAGATACAAAGTTTTTTTTATAAAAAACGAAACAAATATTTGTTATAAATTTTTCATGAAAAGGGTCTAAAATATTTGTTTAACGTTCAGCACTAGAAGGACATATGTAGATACAAAGTTTTTTTAATAAAAACGTAAAAAATATTTTTTATACATTTTTCATGAAAAGGTTCTAAAATATTTTTTTAACGTTCAGCACTAGAAGGACATAGGTAGATAAAAAGTTTTTTTTATAAAAAACGTAAAAAATATTTTTTATAAATCTTTCATGAAAAGGGTCTAAAATATTTTTCTTACGTTCAGCACTAGAAGGACATATGTAGATACAAAGTTTTTTTAATAAAAAACGTTAAAAATATTTTTTATAAATTTTTCATGAAAAGGGTCTAAAATATTTGTTTAACGTTCAGCACTAGAAGGACATATGTAGATACAAAGTTTTTTAAATAAAAACGTAAAAAATATTTTTTATACATTTTTCATGAAAAGGGTCTAAAATATTTTTTTAACGTTCAGCACTAGAAGGACATAGGTAGATACAAAGTTTTTTTTATAAAAAACGAAACAAATATTTGTTATAAATTTTTCATGAAAAGGGTCTAAAATATTTGTTTAACGTTCAGCACTAGAAGGACATATGTAGATACAAAGTTTTTTTAATAAAAACGTAAAAAATATTTTTTATACATTTTTCATGAAAAGGTTCTAAAATATTTTTTTAACGTTCAGCACTAGAAGGACATAGGTAGATACAAAGTTTTTTTTATAAAAAACTAAACAAATATTTTTTATAAATTTTTCATGAAAAGGGTCTAAAATATTTTTTTTACGTTCAGCACTAGAAGGACATATGTAGATACAACGTTTTTTTTATAAAAAACGAAAAAAATATTTTTTATAAATTTTTCATGAAAAGGGTCTAAAATATTTTTTTTACGTTCAGCACTAGAAGGACATATGTAGATACAAAGTTTTTTTAATAAAAAACGAAAAAAATATTTTTAATACATTTTTCATGAAAAGGGTCTAAAATATTTTTTTTACGTTCAGCACTATAAGGACATATGTAGATACAACGGTTTTTTTATAAAAAACGAAAAAAATATTTTTTATAAATTTTTCATGAAAAGGGTCTAAAATATTTGTTTAACGTTCAGCACTAGAAGGACATATGTAGATACAAAGTTTTTTTAATAAAAAACGTAAAAAATATTTTTTATACATTTTTCATGAAAAGGATCTAAAATATTTTTTTAACGTTCAGCACTAGAAGGACATAGATAGATACAAAGTTTTTTAAATAAAAAATGTAAAAAATATTTTTAATAAATTTTTCATGAAAAGGGTCTAAAATATTTTTTTAACGTTCAGCACTAGAAGGACATATGTAGATACAACGTTTTTTTTATAAAAAACGAAAAAATATTTTTTATAAATTTTTCATGAAAAGGGTCTAAAATATTTTTTTTACGTTCAGCACTAGAAGGACATATGTAGATACAAAGTTTTTTTAATAAAAAACGAAAAAAATATTTTTTATAAATTTTTCATGAAAAGGGTCTAAAATATTTTTTTTACGTTCAGCACTAGAAGGACATATGTAGATACAACGTTTTTTTTATAAAAAACGAAAAAAAAATTTTTTATTAATTTTTCATGAAAAGGGTCTAAAATATTTTTTTAACGTTCAGCACTAGAAGGACATATGTAGATACAAAGTTTTTTT
The DNA here is from genome assembly GCF_964263955.1 of Coregonus lavaretus. Taxonomy (NCBI): domain Eukaryota; kingdom Metazoa; phylum Chordata; class Actinopteri; order Salmoniformes; family Salmonidae; genus Coregonus; species Coregonus lavaretus. Next base: position 66,010 of record NW_028158008.1, read on the forward strand.
TATAAAAAACGAAACAAATATTTTTTATAAATTTTTCATGAAAAGGGTCTAAAATATTTTTTTTACGTTCAGCACTAGAAGGACATATGTAGATACAAAGTTTTTTTAATAAAAAATGTAAAAAATATTTTTTATACATTTTTCATGAAAAGGGTCTAAAATATTTTTTTTACGTTCAGCACTAGAAGGACATATGTAGATACAACGTTTTTTTTTATAAAAAACGAAAAAAATATTTTTTATTAATTTTTCATGAAAAGGGTCTAAAATATTTTTTTTACGTTCAGCACTAGAATGACATATGTAGATACAACGTTTTTTTTATAAAAAACGTAAAAAATATTTTTTATAAATTTTTCATTAAAAGGGTCTAAAATATTTTTTTAACGTTCAGCACTAGAAGGACATATATAGATACAAAGTTTTTTTATAAAAAACGTAAAAAATATTTTTTACATTTTTTCATGAAAAGGGTCTAAAATATTTTTTTAAAGTTCAGCACTAGAAGGACATATGTAGATTCAAAATTTTTTTAATAAAAAACGTAAAAAATATTTTTTATAAATTTTTAATGAAAAGGGTCTAAAATATTTTTTTAACGTTCAGCACTAGAAGGACATATGTAGATACAAAGTTTTTTTTATAAAAAATGAAAAATATATTTGTTATACATTTTTCATGAAAAGGGTCAAAAATATTTTTTTTAAGTTCAGCACTAGAAGGACATATGTAGATACAACGTTTTTTTTATAAAAAATGAAAAAAATAATTTTTATAAATGTTTCATGAAAAGGGTCTAAAATATTGTTTTTATGTTCAGCACTAGAAGGACATATGTATATACAAAGTTTTTTTTATAAAAAATGAAAAGAATAATTTTTATAAATTTTTCATGAAAAGGGTCTAAAATATTTTTTTTACGTTCAGCACTAGAAGGACATATGTAGATACAAAGTTTTTTTTATAAAAAATGAAAAAAATATTTTTTATACATTTTTCATGAAAAGGGTCTAAAATATTTTTTTTATGTTCAGCACTAGAAGGACATATGTAGATACAAAGTTTTTTTTATAAAAAACGTAAAAAATATTTTTTATAAATTTTTAATGAAAAGGGTCTAAAATATTTTTTTAACGTTCAGCACTAGAAGGACATTTGTAGATACAGTTTTTTCATAAAAAACGTAAAAAATATTTTTTATAAATTTTTCATGAAAAGGGTCTAAAATATATTTTTTAAGTTCAGCACTAGAAGGACATATGTAGATACAACGTTTTTTTTATAAAAAATGAAAAAAATAATTTTTATAAATGTTTCATGAAAAGGGTCTAAAATATTTTTTTTATGTTCAGCACTAGAAGGACATATGTAGATACAAAGTTTTTTTTATAAAAAATGAAAAGAATAATTTTTATAAATCTTTCATGAAAAGGGTCTAAAATATTTGTTTTAAGTTCAGCACTAGAAGGACATATGTAGATACAACGTTTTTTTTATAAAAAATGAAAAAAATATTTTTTATAAATTTTTCATGAAAAGGGTCTAAAATATTTTTTTTACGTTCAGCACTAGAAGGACATATGTAGATACAAAGTTTTTTTTATAAAAAATGAAAAAAATAATTTTTATAAATTTTTCATGAAAAGGGTCTAAAATATTTTTTTTATGTTCAGCACTAGAAGGACATATGTAGATACAAAGTTTTTTTTATAAAAAACGTTAAAAATATTTTTTATAAATTTTTCATGAAAAGGGTCTAAAATATATTTTTTAAGTTCAGCACTAGAAGGACATATGTAGATACAACGTTTTTTTTTATAAAAAATGAAAAAAATAATTTTTATAAATGTTTCATGAAAAGGGTCTAAAATATTTTTTTTATGTTCAGCACTAGAAGGACATATGTAGATACAAAGTTTTTTTTATAAAAAATGAAAAGAATAATTTTTATAAATTTTTCATGAAAAGGGTCTAAAATATTTGTTTTAAGTTCAGCACTAGAAGGACATATGTAGATACAACGTTTTTTTTATAAAAAATGAAAAGAATAATTTTTATAAATTTTTCATGAAAAGATCCTAAAATATTTTTTTTACGTTCAGCACTAGAAGGACATATGTAGATACAAAGTTTTTTTTATAAAAAATGAAAAAAATAATTTTTATAAATTTTTCATGAAAAGGGTCTAAAATATTTTTTTTATGTTCAGCACTAGAAGGACATATGTAGATACAAAGTTTTTTTCATAAAAAACATAAAAAATATAGCTTATAAATTTTTCATGAAAAAGGGTCTAAAATATATTTTTTAAGTTCAGCACTAGAAGGACATATGTAGATACAACGTTTTTTTTATAAAAAATGAAAAAAATTATTTTTATAAATGTTTCATGAAAAGGGTCTAAAATATTTTTTTTATGTTCAGCACTAGAAGGACATATGTAGATACAAAGTTTTTTTTATAAAAAATGAAAAGAATAATTTTTATAAATTTTTCATGAAAAGGGTCTAAAATATTTGTTTTATGGTCAGCACTAGAAGGACATATGTAGATACAAAGTTTTTTTTATAAAAAACATAAAAAATATTTATAAATTTTTCATGAAAAGGGTCTAAAATATTTTTTTTTACATTCAGCACTAGAAGGACATATGTAGATACAACGTTTTTTTTAATAAAAAATGAAAAAAAAAAAATTTAAAAATTTTTCCTGAAAAGGGTCTAAAAAATTTTTTTTACGTTCAGCACTAGAAGGACATATGTAGATACAAAGTTTTTTTTATAAAAAATGTAAAAAAAAAATTTTTATAAATTTTTCATGAAAAGGGTCTAAAATATTTTTTTAACGTTCAGCACTAGAAGGACATATGTAGATACAACGTTTTTTTTATAAAAAACGAAAAAAATATTTTTTATAAATTTTTCATGAAAAAGGTCTAAAATATTTTTTTTACGTTCAGCACTAGAAGGACATATGTAGATACAACGGTTTTTTTATAAAAAACGAAAAAAAAAAAAAAAAAAAAATTTCATGAAAAGGGTCTAAAATATTTTTTTTACGTTCAGCACTAGAATGACATATGTAGATACAACGTTTTTTTTATAAAAAACGTAAAAAATATTTTTTATAAATTTTTCATTAAAAGGGTCTAAAATATTTTTTTAACGTTCAGCACTAGAAGGACATATATAGATACAAAGTTTTTTTATAAAAAACGTAAAAAATATTTTTTACATTTTTTCATGAAAAGGGTCTAAAATATTTTTTTAAAGTTCAGCACTAGAAGGACATATGTAGATTCAAATTTTTTTTAATAAAAAACGTAAAAAATATTTTTTATAAATTTTTAATGAAAAGGGTCTAAAATATTTTTTTAACGTTCAGCACTAGAAGGACATATGTAGATAAAAAGTTTTTTTTATAAAAAACGTAAAAAATATTTTTTATAAATCTTTCATGAAAAGGGTCTAAAATATTTTTCTTACGTTCAGCACTAGAAGGACATATGTAGATACAAAGTTTTTTTAATAAAAAACGTTAAAAATATTTTTTATAAATTTTTCATGAAAAGGGTCTAAAATATTTGTTTAACGTTCAGCACTAGAAGGACATATGTAGATACAAAGTTTTTTTAATAAAAACGTAAAAAATATTTTTTATACATTTTTCATGAAAAGGGTCTAAAATATTTTTTTAACGTTCAGCACTAGAAGGACATAGGTAGATACAAAGTTTTTTTTATAAAAAACGAAACAAATATTTGTTATAAATTTTTCATGAAAAGGGTCTAAAATATTTGTTTAACGTTCAGCACTAGAAGGACATATGTAGATACAAAGTTTTTTTAATAAAAACGTAAAAAATATTTTTTATACATTTTTCATGAAAAGGTTCTAAAATATTTTTTTAACGTTCAGCACTAGAAGGACATAGGTAGATAAAAAGTTTTTTTTATAAAAAACGTAAAAAATATTTTTTATAAATCTTTCATGAAAAGGGTCTAAAATATTTTTCTTACGTTCAGCACTAGAAGGACATATGTAGATACAAAGTTTTTTTAATAAAAAACGTTAAAAATATTTTTTATAAATTTTTCATGAAAAGGGTCTAAAATATTTGTTTAACGTTCAGCACTAGAAGGACATATGTAGATACAAAGTTTTTTTAATAAAAACGTAAAAAATATTTTTTATACATTTTTCATGAAAAGGGTCTAAAATATTTTTTTAACGTTCAGCACTAGAAGGACATAGGTAGATACAAAGTTTTTTTTATAAAAAACGAAACAAATATTTGTTATAAATTTTTCATGAAAAGGGTCTAAAATATTTGTTTAACGTTCAGCACTAGAAGGACATATGTAGATACAAAGTTTTTTTAATAAAAACGTAAAAAATATTTTTTATACATTTTTCATGAAAAGGTTCTAAAATATTTTTTTAACGTTCAGCACTAGAAGGACATAGGTAGATACAAAGTTTTTTTTATAAAAAACTAAACAAATATTTTTTATAAATTTTTCATGAAAAGGGTCTAAAATATTTTTTTTACGTTCAGCACTAGAAGGACATATGTAGATACAACGTTTTTTTTATAAAAAACGAAAAAAATATTTTTTATAAATTTTTCATGAAAAGGGTCTAAAATATTTTTTTTACGTTCAGCACTAGAAGGACATATGTAGATACAAAGTTTTTTTAATAAAAAACGAAAAAAATATTTTTAATACATTTTTCATGAAAAGGGTCTAAAATATTTTTTTTACGTTCAGCACTATAAGGACATATGTAGATACAACGGTTTTTTTATAAAAAACGAAAAAAATATTTTTTATAAATTTTTCATGAAAAGGGTCTAAAATATTTGTTTAACGTTCAGCACTAGAAGGACATATGTAGATACAAAGTTTTTTTAATAAAAAACGTAAAAAATATTTTTTATACATTTTTCATGAAAAGGATCTAAAATATTTTTTTAACGTTCAGCACTAGAAGGACATAGATAGATACAAAGTTTTTTAAATAAAAAATGTAAAAAATATTTTTAATAAATGTTTCATGAAAAGGGTCTAAAATATTTTTTTAACGTTCAGCACTAGAAGGACATATGTAGATACAACGTTTTTTTTATAAAAAACGAAAAAATATTTTTTATAAATTTTTCATGAAAAGGGTCTAAAATATTTTTTTTACGTTCAGCACTAGAAGGACATATGTAGATACAAAGTTTTTTTAATAAAAAACGAAAAAAATATTTTTTATAAATTTTTCATGAAAAGGGTCTAAAATATTTTTTTTACGTTCAGCACTAGAAGGACATATGTAGATACAACGTTTTTTTTATAAAAAACGAAAAAAATTTTTTTTATTAATTTTTCATGAAAAGGGTCTAAAATATTTTTTTAACGTTCAGCACTAGAAGGACATATGTAGATACAAAGTTTTTTTTATAAAAAACGAAACAAATATTTTTTATAAATTTTTCATGAAAAGGGTCTAAAATATTTTTTTTACGTTCAGCACTAGAAGGACATATGTAGATACAAAGTTTTTTTAATAAAAAATGTAAAAAATATTTTTTATACATTTTTCATGAAAAGGGTCTAAAATATTTTTTTTACGTTCAGCACTAGAAGGACATATGTAGATACAACGTTTTTTTTATAAAAAACGAAAAAAATATTTTTTATTAATTTTTCATGAAAAGGGTCTAAAATATTTTTTTTACGTTCAGCACTAGAAGGACATATGTAGATACAAAGTTTTTTTTATAAAAAACGAAAAAAATATTTTTTATAAATTTTTCATGAAAAGGGTCTAAAATATTTTTTTAACGTTCAGCACTAGAAGGACATATGTAGATACAACGTTTTTTTTATAAAAGACGTAAAAAATATTTTTTATAAATCTTTCATGAAAAGGGTCTAAAATATTTGTTTAACGTTCAGCACTAGGACATATGTAGATACAAAGTTTTTTTAATAAAAAACGT